>NC_069509.1:102624766-102924766 GCF_027579735.1 Bombina bombina
ACTCCATGGGCGTGAGCAGAATGTTATCTATATGGCACACATGAACTAATGCCCTCTAGTTGTGAAAACATGTCAAAATTTAAGAGAGGACCTTCAAGGGCTTAGAAATTAGCATATGAGCCTACCTAGGTTTAGCTTTCAACTAAGAATACTAATAGAACAAAGCAAAATTGATGATAAAAGTACATTGGAAAGTTGTTTTAAATTACATGCCCTATCTGAATCATGAAAGTTTATTTTTGACTAGACTTCCCCTTAAACTATCTCTCTTGTGGAGATATTCCACCTTATTTGCACCTTATTTTATTTCTATATCCTTTCTATCTCCTTATGATACCGAAATAGAGCAAATGGGTGCAGATCATGTTCCTGGACCATCAGCTGGAGGAATGGAGGGCAGATCTAATGATCAAGTAAGTCCCTCATTTTATGGTTAACTTTAACCTAGATTACGAGTTTTGTGTTATGGTTTTAATGCTGAAAAAATGGCAATTTCAGCGTATAAACAGTAACGCAGCCATTACGAGTTGTGTCGGTATAGCTATACAGCAAGCATTGTAGCCTGTAACGCAACGTCAGTCCCGCACTCAAAAAAATTATGTTTTTGCGTGGGATTTCCATAGCGCCGGTATTACAGGTTGTGCGGTGAGGCTAAAATGCTTGCGTTACAGCCTATACCGACACGATTCATACTGCCTTCTGAAAGCAGTAGTTATGAGTTTTGCACCACAAAAATGTTTCACAAAACTCATAACTAAGCAGTTAAAAAGTACACTAACACCCATAAACTACCTATTAACCCCTAAACCGCCACCCTCCCGCATTGCAAACACTATTTAAAACTTATTAACCCCTAATCTGCCGCCCGCCCACCTCCTCGCCACTATAATAAAGTTATTAACCGCTATTCCTCCGCTCTCCGACATCGCCGCCACTAACTAAACCTATTAACTCCTAAACCGCCAGCCCCCCACATGGCCACTACTAAATAAAACTATTAACCCCTAAACCTATCACCCCCTAACTTTAAATTAAAATTACAATATCCCTATCTTAAAATAAATAAAAACTTAACTGTGATTAGGGTTTGGGCTTTAGGTAAAAGAGCTGAATGCCCTTTTCAGGGCAATGTAAAAGAGCTGAATACCATTTTAAGGGCAATGCCCATAGAAATGCCCTTTTCAGGGCAATGAGTATCTTAGGTTTTGTAAGAGTTAGTTTTTTTTTATTTTGGGGGGTTGGTTGGGTAGTGGGTTTTACTGTTGGGGGGCTTTGTATTTTTTTCAAGGTAAAAGAGCTGATTTCTTTAGGACAATGTCCTACAAAAGGCCCTTTTTATTGGTAGTTTATTGTAGGCTAGGTTTTTTTTTATTTTGGAGGGCTTTTTTATTTTTATAGGGTTATTAGATTAGGTGTAATTGTTTTTATTTTTGATAATTTCGTTTGTTATTTTTCGTAATTTAGTGTTTGTTATTTTTCGTAATTCATATTTTTTTATTTTTTGTAATTCTAGACTTAATTTTTTTAGTAGTGTTAGGTTTTTTTATTGTGTAATTCAGTTTTTTTTAAGTATTATTTATTTTAATTTTAGTATAATAGCTATGTTAGGTTAATTTATTGTTTAAACTTATTTTTTTTTAATTTCACAGGTAAGTTTTTATTTATTTTAAGATAGGGAATATAAAGTTAGGGGGTTGTCAGGTTTAGGGGTTAATAGTTAAATTTAATTTTTTGCAATTTGGGGGCTGGCTGTTTATTATAGCGGCAGGGTTGTCGGGGTACGGCGGAATAGGGGTTAATAACTTTTATTAGTGGCGGCGATGTCGGGGAGCGGTGGAATAGGGGTTAATAACTTTTATTAGTGGCGACGATGTCAGGTAGCGGCGGAATAGGGGTTAATAACTTTTATTAGTGGCGGCGATGTCGGGGAACGGTGGAATAGGGGTTAATAACTTTTATTAGTGGCGGCGATGTCGGGAACGGCAGCTTAGGGGTTAATAACTTTATTTTGGTGTCGGCAATGTCGGGGGATGCAGATTAGGGGTATTTAGACTTAGGGTTTATGTTAGGGTGTTTAAACGTAACTTTTTTTCCCCATAGACATCAATGGGGTTGCATTACAGCGATCGCCATTCCGCACTTCAGGTGTTAGTTTTTTTCTAACACCTCCCCATGTCAAAGCAGCCCTTGGCTTTTGTGCGGTATGGAGCTTATCGCCACCATATCGCAAGCACAAGGAGGCTTTTCAGAAACTTGTAATGGCAGCACTATGGGGGGGGGGGGTGAAATAACGCAACTTTTGTTGCGTTCATTTCGCACCCTCTATAGTGCAAAACTCATAATCTAGGCGTTTGTAAGGAACAGCCTGTGAGTCTCCCTGCTCAGCTGTTTGTCACTGGTACTGTGTCCATATCTTATCATAGACAGGGATTTGCTGCACTTCCTATGTGTTCTATGAGTGGTTAGGGGTCTGCTGCCTATCACAACTGTACTTCTGGGTACTCTACTGAGCTATCAACCAAATTTAATGAATATATTAACTTTGCTATCTCTGAGCTGTTTGCTGCTGTGTCTTCCCCAGATAAACACAATTGTTAATTGAAGTGCTTTGGAGGTAGATTACTCTCCCACTCCTGATAGACTAGCAACTAAGAGGATATGTAAATTATTTAAGTATGCTCCCAAGCAGCCCTCTATCTTCCCTTGGCCAGAGTTAGTCACTGAACTGGTGTCTAAGGAATGGAACAAGTCTGGAGTGCCTTTAGTACCATCTGCCAAAGTCAAGATTAGGTTTCCAATTAATAGGAAGCTTGAATGCTTCCACAGACCTCCTTTTCAGCTGGGGGGCTTTCTCTTTCATCTGGCTGCATGTGTAAACTACATGGTTGCAAAAACAAGGATCAGAGAGTCCCCATAAAGGTGCGCTAGTGCTGGGTGTTAGACTTCAGAACAGAGCTGATGATTTCAGGCCGCACTCCCAAAAGTAATCCAGGATGGATTCCTAGATGCAGAAAAAGTAGAGAAGGAGAGGTGCCAACCACAAAACAGTATCGTAGAGCGATCACCGGTGGATATAGATTCCTCCCCCCAGTAGTATGATATACTCACAAGCGGAGTGGCACAAACACAGTGCCTGTATTCGCAGATCGGGACTATTCGGGGTCACCCGACAGACACACAGGGGCCAATATACGTCACCCGATATCCTCCAATCAGCAAGTGGATTACTCCGATAGACCAACAGTGCTATCCTGTATAGTTCAGTATGCAAACACCGGAGGCAAAAGTTGGAGTCCAACACAAATGGATATTTAGGCAAATGTGATCAGGGGTCACAAGACAGGCAAGGGTATATTCCTTGCCTGTCTTGTGACCCCTGATCACTGATTTATTTTAACTAGGTAGTTATTAAATAGTTAATAACTATTTAATAACTATTGTACCTAGTTAAAATAAATACAAACTTGCCTGTAAAATAAAAATAAACCCTAAGCTAGATACAATGTAACTATTAGTTATATTATAGCTAGCTTAGGATTTAATTTGCAGGTCAGTATTTTGTTTTAAATAGGAATAATTTATTTAATTGTAGTTATTTTATTTAGATTTATTAAAATTATATTTAAATTAGGGGGGTGTTAGGGTTAGGGTTAGACTTAGGTTTAGGGGTTAATAAATCTAATATAGTGGCGGCGACATTGTGGGTGGCAGATTAGGGGTTAATAAATGTAGGTAGGTGTCGGCAATGTTAGGGACGGCAGATTAGGGGTTAATAATATTTAACTAGTGTTTGCGAGGTGGGAGTGCGGCGGTTTAGGGGTTAATACATTTATTATAGTGGCGGCGATGTCCGTTCGGCAGATTAGGAGTTAAAAATTTTATTTTAGTGTTTGCGATGTGGGGGGCCTCGGTTTAGGGGTTAATAGGTAGTTTATGGGTGTTAGTGTACTTTTTTGCACTTTAGTTAAGAGTTTTATACTACGGCGTTAGCCCATAAAACTCTTAACTACTGACTTTCAAATGCGGTAGGGATCTTGGCGGTAGAGGGTGTACCACTCACTTTGAGGAAGACTCGTAATACCGGCGTTAGGAAAATCCCATTGAAAAGATAGGATACGCAATTGACGTAAGTGGATTTGCTGTATTTTCGAGTCGCGAAAAAAAAGTGAGCGGTACACCTGTACCTGCAAGACTCGTAATACCAGCGGGTGTTAAAAAGCAGCGTTGAGACCTCTCAACACTGCTTTTTAAGGCTAACGGAAGACTCACAATCTAGGCGATGGGGAGCTACAATTTGGGGTTTAAGGCAGGCTTACAATGATTTATGTTTGATAAGGCATATAAATATTTGTACTACATATATTCTTAAAAATAGGTTTGCCTGAAGGGTCAGATATAAATCTGGTTGCCTAATGTATCACTGTAGAGCAAAGAGATAACTTTTAAATGAAGGCTGCTTACATCAATGTGTATATTCAAACCAAGAGGCTGTAATGTTTGAAGTTTATATATCCACTTGGTTTCAAGTTTCCTTAGTTCTAGAAGTCTATTTGGTTTCGAGGGGGAACCCAATCTATAATTTGCACTTTTAAAGAGGTAATCGAGAAAATGTTTGGGAACACTGTGTTTAGTCAATTTCTCTTTTATATTGTAAATGTGCTCATTTACTCTCCGCCTGATCTTACGTTTTGTGCGGCCTACATATAGTAGGCCACACCCACATTCTAGTAAATAAACTACATATGTAGAGTCGCAGTTGCTTCTAAATGTGATATTGAATTTTTCTGTTGACCCACTATTTGGGAAGGTTGGTGCTTTATTTATGTTTGCACATATTACATCTTGTTTTACCGCATTTCATAGTGCCTTTCCATTCTTTTAACCAGTTGTTTCCCCCCTTGCTGAGATCTTCCTTCTTATTCCTGATAGATCTGAGTTTACTCGGGGCGAGTATGTTTTTTAGACTCTTGCCTTTCCTGTAGGTAAAGGTAGGTTTAACATCCAAATGCGGCCCCAACAAAGGATCGGATTTTAATAGAGGCCAATGTTTTTTAAAAATCTTCTCTAAACTCTTAGAGCCTTCGTTGTATGTAGAAATACACCTTGGCGAATTGTCTTTGTTAGATTGAGATTTTATAAATTTATTGTGTAAATTGGACCCTATTGTTTCTGATTTCTTGTTGGTAAAAAAGGACATTCTATCTTTAGACATAGCTTTAGTTTTTGCTTGTTGGATAGCATCTTGACTGTATCCTTTTTCTAAGATTTTATACTTCCACTTCAACGTCAGCTGGCTGAGTGCAGTTTCTCTTAATTCGCAGAAACTGACTATAGGGGACGTTATTTATCCAGCATTTCGTGTGTGCACTTTTTGCCTGGATGTAGCTGTTATGATCTGTTTTCCGATAGTTCTTAACTGCCACCCTGCCTGTGGTGTCCTTGAACAGAACTAAATCTAGGAATTCAAATTTTTCTTTTGATGATGATTTAGTGAATGTTAGGTTGAAGTTAGTATTATTTAGATGATCCATAAAATTCTCTATTTCCTCTGTTCCCCATTTCCATAATATGATATCATCTATATATCTGGCATACGATAATATATTGTTTAAGTAAGGGTTATTTTCGCATATATAGTTATTCTCACAAGCATTTACGTATAAATTTGCATACAAAGGGGCAAATGTTGTCCCCTTCGCTGTTCCCCTTGTTTGCAAGTAAAATTTATTCTGAAACATGAAATAATTGTGATGTAAAATAAAACTTATACTATCAATTAGAAATTGTATATGATCTGTAGGAATTGCCTATTTTAATAGCTCTTCCTTAATTTTTTTCACACCATTATCATGTGGGATGCATGTGTAGAGTGCAGCTACATCACATGTTAACCAGTACATATTATCTTCCCATTTTAGCCCTTCAAATTTTTTAAATACCTCAGTTGTAACTTTATGCTTTCGTGTTTTTAACTATTGGCTGAAAATAGAAATCAACATATTTAGATAAATTATCGCAAATTGACCCTATGCCCAATACTATTGGTCTTCTGTTTTTTTTTAAAGGGTTTTTATGTACTTTAGGTAAATGGTATATAATTGATATACAGTATTTGGTTGGGGGGGAAATATGAATTTATATTCATTTTCATTAAGGATCCCCTCTGATTTCGCTTTATTTAGCATTTTATTAAGTTCTTTATTATAAGTTTCTGTAGGGTCTTTAGTTAGAATTCTATATGTTTCATTATCGTTTAGAAGATTGAATGCCTCCTGTAGGTAATCCTCTTTTCTCGGGATTTCTATGCCACCGCCTTTGTCGGCGGGGCGTATTATGATCTCTTCATTATTTACTAATTTTTTAAGGAATTTTCGTTCCATAATAGATAAATTATTATTGTGTTTATTTAGGAAATTATTTCCATTTTTAAAATGTTCTTCAATCTCTTTCAACACTAATTTAGAAAACATTGACAATTGTTCCTCTTGAAAACCCACTGGGTTAAATGTAGATTTACCCTTGAAATTTGAATGCTGAATTTCCCGTTCTGTGTCATATTGGGACAGATTTAATGTGTCAATGTATTCGTTTATATTTTAATCAAAAGGGTTGTCTAAATGAAATGTTGGAATTATAGTTTGTTGTATATGAGTTTGGTATATAATTTTCATTTTCTAGATCTTTTAAAATACTTACACCTAGATTACGAGTCTTGCGTTAGCCCTAGCCTTAAAAAGCAGCATTCAGGGGTCCCAACGCTGCTTTTTTACGCCCGCTGGTATTACGAGTCTGACAGGTACAGGTGTACCGCTCACTTTTTTTCCCGCAATTTTAGCATACCGCAAATCCCCTTACGTCAATTGCGTATCCTATCTTTTCAATGGGATTTTCCTAACGCTGGTATTACGATTGCTGTAAAAAGTGAGCGGTACAGCCTCTCCTGTCAAGACTCCTACCGCATTTAAAAGTCAGTAGTTAAGAGTTTTATGGGCTAACGCCGTAGCATAAAACTCTTAACTGAAGTGCTAAAAAGTACACTAACACCCATAAACTACCTATTAACCCCTAAACCGAGGCCCCCCCACATCGCAAACACTATAATAAAAATTTTAACCCCTAATCTGCCGACCGGACATCGCCGCCACTTTAATAAATATATCTACCCCAAAACCGCCGCACTCCCGCCTTGCAAACACTAGTTAAATTTTATTAACCCCTAATCTGCCGTCCCTAACATCGCCGACACCTACCTACATTTATTAACCCCTAATCTGCCGTCCCCAACGTTGCCGCTACTATATTAAATGTATTAACCCCTAAATCTAAGTCTAACCCTAAACCTAACCCCCCCTAACTTAAATATAATTTAAATAAAATAACTACAATTAAATAAATTATTTCTATTTAAAACTAAATTGTAATTGTAACTTAGGTTAAGGTTTATTTTACAGGTACTTTTGTATTTATTTTAGCTAGGTAGTTATTAAATAGTTAATAACTATTTAATAACTATTGTACCTAGTTAAAATAGATACAAACTTGCCTGTAAAATAAAAATAAATCCTAAAATAGCTACAATGTAACTATTAGTTATATTGTAGCTTTCTTACGGCTAGATTTAGAGTTTTGTCGGTAAGGACCCGCGTAGCTAACGCCGGCTTTTTTCTGGCCGCACCATAAAAATAACTCTGGTATTGAGAGTCCACATAAAGGCTGCGTTAGGCTCCAAAAAAGGAGCGTAGAGCATATTTAACGCAGCTTCAACTCTCGATACCAGAGTTGCTTACGCAAGCGGCCAGCCTCAAAAACGTGCTCGTGCACGATTCCCCCATAGGTAACAATGGAGCTGTTTGAGCTGAAAAAAAACCTAACACCTACAAAAAAGCCGCGTTCAGCTCCTAACGCAGTCCCATTGTTTGCTATGCGGAAACACATCCTACGTCTGCACCTAACACTCTAACATGTACCCCGAGTCTAAACACCCCTAACCTTACACTTATTAACCCCTATTCTGCCGCCCCCGCTATCGCTGACCCCTGCATATTATTATTAACCCCTAATCTGCCGCTCCGTAAACCGCCGCTACTTACATTATCCCTATGTACCTCTAATCTGCTGCCCTAACATCGCCGACCCCTATATTATATTTATTAACCCCTAATCTGCCCCCCACAACGTCGCCTCCACCTGCCTACACTTATTAACCCCTAATCTGCCGACCGGACCGCACCGCTATTATTATAAAGTTATTAACCCCTAATCTGCCTCACTAACCCTATAATAAATAGTATTAACCCCTAATCTGCCCTCCCTAACATCGCCGACACCTAACTTCAAACATTAACCCATAATCTGCCGACTGGAGCTCACCGCTATTCTAATAAATGTATTAACCCCTAAAGCTAAGTCTAACCCTAACACTAACACCCCCCTAAGTTAAATATAATTTAAATCTAATGAAATTAATTAACTCTTATTAAATAAATTATTCCTATTTAAAGCTAAATACTTACCTGTAAAATAAATCCTAATATAGCTACAATATAAATTATAATTATATTATAGCTATTTTAGGATTTATATTTATTTTACAGGTAACTTTGTATTTATTTTAACCAGGTACAATAGCTATTAAATAGTTAAGAACTATTTAATAGCTAAAATAGTTAAAATAATTACAAAATTACCTGTAAAATAAATCCTAACCTAAGTTACAATTAAACCTAACACTACACTATCAATAAATAAATTAAATAAAATACCTATAATTATCTACAATTAAACCTAACACTACACTATCAATAAATTAATTAAATACAATTCCTACAAATAAATACAATTAAATAAACTAGCTAAAGTACAAAAAATAAAAAAGAACTAAGTTACAAAAAATAAAAAAATATTTACAAACATAAGAAAAATATTACAACAATTTTAAACTAATTACACCTACTCTAAGCCCCCTAATAAAATAACAAAGCCCCCCAAAATAAAAAAATGCCCTACCCTATTCTAAATTACTAAAGTTCAAAGCTCTTTTACCTTACCAGCCCTGAACAGGGCCCTTTGCGGGGCATGCCCCAAGAAGTTCAGCTCTTTTGCCTGTAAAAAAAAACATACAATACCCAAGCCCCCCAACATTACAACCCACCACCCACATACCCCTAATCTAACCCAAACCCCCCTTAAATAAACCTAACACTAAGCCCCTGAAGATCTTCCTACCTTGTCTTCACCTCACCGGGTTCACCGATCTGTCCAGAAGAGCTCCTCCGATGTCCTGATCCAAGCCCAAGTGGGGGGCTGAAGAGGTCCATGATCCGGCTGAAGTCTTCATCCAAGCGGGGCAGAAGAGGTCTTCCATCCGATTGAAGTCTTCATCCAAGCGGCATCCATCCGGAGTGGAGCGGCAGCATCCTGAAGTCCTCCGACGCGGAATATCCATCCTGGCCGACGACTGAACGACGAATGACGGTTCCTTTAAATGACATCATCCAAGATGGCGTCCCTCGAATTCTGATTGGCTGATAGGATTCTATCAGCCAATCGGAATTAAGGTAGGAATATTCTGATTGGCTGATGGAATCAGCCAATCAGAATCAAGTTCAATCCGATTGGCTGATCCAATCAGCCAATCAGATTGAGCTCGCATTCTATTGGATCAGCCAATCGGATTGAACTTGATTCTGATTGGCTGATTCCATCAGCCAATCAGAATATTCCTACCTTAATTCCGATTGGCTGATAGAATCCTATCAGCCAATCGGAATTCGAGGGACGCCATCTTGGATGACGTCCCTTAAAGGAACCGTCATTCTTCAGTTGGACGTCGCCGGAAGAAGATGGGTCCGCGGTGGAGGTCTTCAGGATGGAGCCGGTCGTCATCGGATGAAGATAGAAGATGCCACTTGGATCAAGATGGTTGCCGGTCCGGATCGCCTCTTCTTCCCGGATAGGATGAAGACTTTGGACCCTCTTCTGGACCTCTTCAGCCACCGGATGATGGATCGCCAGCCCCCGCTTGGGTTGGATGAAGATTTTGGAGCCAGGACGGATCGGTGATACCTGGTGAGGTGAAGACAAGGTAGGATGATCTTCAGGGGCTTAGTGTTAGGTTTATTTAAGGGGGGTTTGGGTTAGATTAGGGGTATGTGAGTGGTGGGTTGTAATGTTGGGGGGGGTATTGTATGTTTTTTTTTACAGGCAAAAGAGCTGAACTTCAGGGGGCATGCCCCGCAAAGGGCCCTGTTCAGGGCTGGTAAGATAAAAGAGCTTTGAACTTTAGTAATTTAGAATAGGGTAGGGCATTTTTTATTTTGGGGGTCTTTGTTATTTTATTAGGGGGCTTAGAGTAGGTGTAATTAGTTTAAAATTGTTGTAATATTTTTCTTATGTTTGTAAATATTTTTTTATTTTTTGTAACTTAGTTCTTTTTTATTTTTTGTACTTTAGTTAGTTTATTTCATTGTAGTTATTTGTAGATATTGTATTTAATTAATGTATTGATAGTGTAACATAGTAACATAGTAGATAACATAGTAGATAAGGTTGAAAAAAGACTGAAGTCCATCGAGTTCAACCTATACAAATCTAAAATACTTACAAAAAGCTCCAGTTAAGCTTAAATAACCCCATTAAAATGTGACCCATTTAATACTAGCAATCATATCCATGAATTTTGTTTATATACAGAAATGTATCCAGACTATTTTTAAATGAATCTATGGTATTGGCATTCACTACCTCCTTTGGTAATGAGTTCCACAATTTTATTGCTCTTACAGTGAAAAAACGTTTCCGTTGCAGGAGATTAAATCTCCTTTCCTCCAACCTTAAATTATGACCTCTTGTCAGAAACAATTTTCTTGGAATAAAAAGAGCTTCTGCCATCTCTGTATATGGGCCTTGAATATATTTATATAAAGTAATCATGTCACCTCTCAAGCGCCTTTTTTCTAAAGAGAACAGACCCAGTTTGGCTAGCCTCTCCTCATAGGTTAATTTCTCCAATCCCCTTATTAGCTTTGTGGCCCTTCTCTGAACTTTTTCTAGTTCTGCAATATCTTTTTTAGCAATCGGTCCCCAGAACTGCACTCCAAACTCAAGGTGAGGTCTTACCAGGGCTTTATATAATGACAGAATTATGCTTTCCTCCCTTGAATCAATGCCTCTTTTAATACATGCTAGTATCTTATTAGCCTTTGAAGCCGCTGCCCTGCATTGTGCACTCATCTTTAGCTTGTTATCTATTACTACTCCCAAATCCCTTTCCTCCTGTGTTTGGCTAAGTCTTGTCCCATTTAAAAAATACGTAGCCTGCTTATTTTTACTTCCAAAATGTAGAACCTTACATTTTTCCGTATTAAATCTCATTTTCCATTCACTTGCCCATAGTTCTAATTTTAGCAAATCCCTTTGTAAAGAGAGTTCGTCCTGCTCTGACCTAATGACCTTACTTAACTTAGTATCATCTGCAAAAATAGAGATGTCGCTATTTAATCCTTGCTCCAAGTCATTTATAAAAATATTAAAAAGAACAGGGCCCAGTACTGATCCCTGGGGGACGCCACTGATTACCTTTGTCCAATCTGAGTATGATCCATTTACTACTACTCGTTGCTCCCTATCTTTTATCCAGTTATTTATCCATGAGCTAACATTTTCAGCTATTCCCAGTCCCTTAATTTTGTGCATTAATCTCTCATGTGGCACTGTATCAAATGCCTTTGCAAAATCTAAGTATATCACATCAACTGATTCCCCTTTATCTATATTTTTACTTACTTCCTCGTAGAATCTAATTAGATTAGTTTGACATGATCTATTTCTCCTAAAGCCATGCTGATTAGAACTCATAATCTTGTTTACACAAATATGCTCATCAATATAATCCCTTATAATCCCTTCAAATATCTTCCCCACTATTGATGTCAGACTAACTGGTCTATAGCTTCCTGGATCATCCCTGCTTCCCTTTTTGAAGAGTGGCACCACATCAGCTTTACGCCAATCCTGGGGTACCATACCTGAGGATAATGAGTCTTGAAAAATTAAGAGTAAAGGTTTGTCTATAACAGTGCTAAATTCACTTAACACCCTTGGGTGTATTCCATCTGGGCCTGGAGTTTTATTTACCTTAATATTTTTTAGTTTTTTCCTGATATCCTCTAAACAAAACCCAGTTAGTGGTATGGACTGGCATGTTCTATTCTGTTCCAAAGTATCATTCAATGGTTCCTCTCTTGTGTATACTGAAGAAAAAAACTGGTTTAGTACCTCAGCCTTCTCCCTGTCATTATTTATCTTGCTACCCTCCACGCATTTTAATGTACCTATATTATCCTTCTTAGATTTTTTGCTATTTATGTACTTAAAGAACCTTTTAGGGTTAGACTTAGAATCCTTGGCAATTAATTTTTCATTTTCAATTTTATTAATTGAAAATGTTAGGTTTAATTGTAGGTAATTATAGGTATTTTATTTAATTAATTTAACGATAGTATAGTGTTAGGTTTAATTGTAATTTAGGTTAGGATTTATTTTACAGGTAATTTTGTAATTATTTTAACTAGGTAGCTATTAAATAGTTCTTAACTATTTATTAGCTATTGTACCTGGTTAAAATAATTACAAAGTTGCCTGTAAAATAAATATTAATCCTAAAATAGCTACAATGTAATTATAATTTATATTGTAGCTATACTAGGATTTA
The DNA here is from genome assembly GCF_027579735.1 of Bombina bombina. Classification (NCBI taxonomy): domain Eukaryota; kingdom Metazoa; phylum Chordata; class Amphibia; order Anura; family Bombinatoridae; genus Bombina; species Bombina bombina. The sequence continues at coordinate 102,637,479 of NC_069509.1, forward strand.
TTTTACATGTAAGTATTTATCTTTAAATAGGAATAATTTATTTAAGTTAATTAATTTCGTTAGATTAAAATTATATTTAATTTAGGGGGGTGTTAGTGTTAGGGTTAGACTTAGCTTTAGGGGTTAATACATTTATTAGAATAGCGGTGAGCTCCGGTCGGCAGATTAGGGGTTAATAATTGAAGTTAGGTGTCGGCGATGTTAGGGAGGGCAGATTAGGGGTTAATACTATTTATTATAGGGTTAGTGAGGCGGATTACGGGTTAATAACTTTATTACAGTAGCGGTGCGGTCCGCTCGGCAGATTAGGGGTTAATAAGTGTAGGCAGGTGGAGGCGACGTTGAGGGGGGCAGATTAGGGGTTAATAAATATAATATAGGGGTCGGTGGTGTTAGGGGCAGCAGATTAGGGGTACATAAGGATAACGTAGGTGGCGGCGCTTTGCGGTCGGCAGATTAGAGGTTAATAAGTGTAGGCAGGTGGAGGCGACGTTGAGGGGGGCAGATTAGGGGTTAATAAATATAATTTAGGGGTCGGCGGTGTTAGGGGCAGCAGATTAGGGGTACATAAGGATAACGTAGGTGGCGGCGCTTTGCGGTCGGCAGATTAGGGGTTAATAAGTGTAGGCAGGTGGATGCGACGTTGAGGGGGGTAGATTAGGGGTTAATAAATATAATATAGGGGTCGGCGGTGTTAGGGGCAGCAGATTAGGGGTATAGTATAACGTAGGTGGCGGTAGGCAGATTAGGGGTTAAAAAAATTAATCGAGTGGCGGCGATGTGGGGGGACCTCGGTTTAGGGGTACATAGGTAGTTTATGGGTGTTAGTGTACTTTAGAGCACAGTAGTTAAGAGCTTTATAAACCGGCATTAGCCCAGAAAGCTCTTAACTACTGACTTTTTTCCTGCGGCTGGAGTTTTGTCGTTAGATGTCACTTCAGCCACGACTCTAAATACCGGAGTTAGAAAAATCCCATTGAAAAGATAGGATACGCAATTTACGTAAGGGGATCTGCGGTATGGAAAAGTTGCGGCTGAAAAGTGAGCGTTAGACCCTTTTTTGAGTGACTCCAAATACCGGAGGTAGCCTAAAACCAGCGTTAGGAGCCTCTAACGCTGGTTTTCAAGGCTAACGCCAAACTCCAAATCTAGGCCTTAGGGTTTATTTTATAGGTAAGTATTTAGTTTTAAATAGGAATAATTTATTTAATTGTAGTTATTTTATATAGATTTATTTAAATTATTTTTAAGTTAGGGGGTTTGGGTTAGACTTAGGTTTAGGGGTTAATAACTTTATTATAGTGGTGGCAACGTTGGGGTCGGCAGATTAGGGGTTAATAATTGTAGTTAGGTTTTGGTGACGTTGGGGCAGCAGATTAGGGGTTAATAACTATAATGTAGGTGTCGGCGATGTTAGGGGCAGCAGTTTAAGGGGTTCATAGCTATAATGTAGGTGACGGCGGTGTCCGGAGCGGCAGATTAGGGGTTAATAGTATAATGCAGGTGGCGACGATGTTGGGGGCGGCAGGTTGGGGGTTAATAAGTGTAAGATTAGGGGTATTTAGACTCAGGGTTCATGTTAGGGTGTTAGGTGTAGACATATGTTTTATTTTCCCAAAGGAATCAATGGGGCTGCGTTAGGAGCTGAACGCTGCTTTTTTGCAGGTGTTAGGTTTTTCTTCAGCCATCTCAGCCCCATTGTTTGCTATGGGGAAATCATGTACGTGCACATTTAGCCAGCTCACCGCTACCGTAAGCAGCGCTGGTATTGAGATGAGATGTGGAGCTAAATTTTGCTCAACGCTCACTTTTCTGCGGCTAACGTCGGGTTTCAGAAAACTCGTAATACCAGCGCTGTCTTAAGTGAGCGGTGAGAAAAAAAGGCTCGTTAGCACTGCACACCATTACCGACAAAAACTCGTGATCTAGCCGTTAGGGTTCCTAAGTCCCCTGATTCAACGTGATAACGATTACATGTAGTTCTGTTTTCGGGATTTTTTAGAAAATATCTCTTAAGAGTGAGCTTCCTGACATATTTTAAATTTCAATAACTTTTTATTAATTTTCAATTTTTCACAACAATACAACAATTAGAAAAATACATTTCACAAAAACGACAGAATACAGCTGAGGTAAGTGGCAATCATAGAGGTAGTATCTCAAGATACTCCACATCTTTTATAGCTCAAGATCATTATGCCACCACATGTTCATCTTCTATCTATAATGTTCTACCTCTGGAGGTTAGGGGGAAAGTAATAGAGTAAGGGAAGAGTTGAAGAGGGTGGGAAAAAGGAGAGAATAAGAGGGAAAGAGGAAAAAGGTAAGGAGAAGAGGGAGTAGAAAAGAAGAACTAGAGAAGAAGGAAATTCAGTGCAGAAAGGATTTCAGGCAACGTTCCCACAAGAAAGCCAGACCTTACTGGTGTCCATCTATTCTGGTTATAGGCTAATCTAGAGCAGAGAGACCGTGTTCCCAGATAAAAAGTATGTCGTTAATAAAGTCGTGTTTACCGATATAGTTATAGTGATATTTTTCTAGTGTTATAATATGTTCCATCTCAGCTAGCCACTGTGTTTGGGTGGGGATGTCTTGACTCTTCCACAATCGAGGAATTAATCTTTTTGCGCTTGTCAGCATCAACTGAAGAAGTTTGCGGTCGGCAGATTAGAGGTTAATAAGTGTAGGCAGGTGGAGGCGACGTTGAGGGGGGCAGATTAGGGGTTAATAAATATAATTTAGGGGTCGGCGGTGTTAGGGGCAGCAGATTAGGGGTACATAAGGATAACGTAGGTGGCGGCGCTTTGCGGTCGGCAGATTAGGGGTTAATAAGTGTAGGCAGGTGGATGCGACGTTGAGGGGGGTAGATTAGGGGTTAATAAATATAATATAGGGGTCGGCGGTGTTAGGGGCAGCAGATTAGGGGTATAGTATAACGTAGGTGGCGGTCGGCAGATTAGGGGTTAAAAAAAATTAATCGAGTGGCGGCGATGTGGGGGGACCTCGGTTTAGGGGTACATAGGTAGTTTATGGGTGTTAGTGTACTTTAGAGCACAGTAGTTAAGAGCTTTATAAACCGGCATTAGCCCAGAAAGCTCTTAACTACTGACTTTTTTCCTGCGGCTGGAGTTTTGTCGTTAGATGTCACTTCAGCCACGACTCTAAATACCGGAGTTAGAAAAATCCCATTGAAAAGATAGGATACGCAATTTACGTAAGGGGATCTGCGGTATGGAAAAGTTGCGGCTGAAAAGTGAGCGTTAGACCCTTTTTTGAGTGACTCCAAATACCGGAGGTAGCCTAAAACCAGCGTTAGGAGCCTCTAACGCTGGTTTTCACGCTAACGCCAAACTCCAAATCTAGGCCTTAGGGTTTATTTTATAGGTAAGTATTTAGTTTTAAATAGGAATAATTTATTTAATTGTAGTTATTTTATATAGATTTATTTAAATTATTTTTAAGTTAGGGGGGTTAGGGTTAGACTTAGGTTTAGGGGTTAATAACTTTATTATAGTGGTGGCAACGTTGGGGTCGGCAGATTAGGGGTTAATAATTGTAGTTAGGTTTTGGTGACGTTGGGGCAGCAGATTAGGGGTTAATAACTATAATGTAGGTGTCGGCGATGTTAGGGGCAGCAGTTTAAGGGGTTCATAGCTATAATGTAGGTGACGGCGGTGTCCGGAGTGGCAGATTAGGGGTTAATAGTATAATGCAGGTGACGACGATGTTGGGGGCGGCAGGTTGGGGGTTAATAAGTGTAAGATTAGGGGTATTTAGACTCAGGGTTCATGTTAGGGTGTTAGGTGTAGACATATGTTTTATTTTCCCAAAGGAATCAATGGGGCTGCGTTAGGAGCTGAACGCTGCTTTTTTGCAGGTGTTAGGTTTTTCTTCAGCCATCTCAGACCCATTGTTTGCTATGGGGAAATCATGTACGTGCACATTTAGCCAGCTCACCGCTACCGTAAGCAGCGCTGGTATTGAGATGAGATGTGGAGCTAAATTTTGCTCAACGCTCACTTTTCTGCGGCTAACGTCGAGTTTCAGAAAACTCGTAATACCAGCGCTGTCTTAAGTGAGCGGTGAGAAAAAAAGGCTCGTTAGCACTGCACACCATTACCGACAAAAACTCGTGATCTAGCCGTTAGGGTTCCTAAGTCCCCTGATTCAACGTGATAACGATTACATGTAGTTCTGTTTTCGGGATTTTTTAGAAAATATCTCTTAAGAGTGAGCTTCCTGACATATTTTAAATTTCAATAATTTTTTATTAATTTTCAATTTTTCACAACAATACAACAATTAGAAAAATACACTTCACAAAAACGACAGAATACAGCTGAGGTAAGTGGCAATCATAGAGGTAGTATCTCAAGATACTCCACATCTTTTATAGCTCAAGATCATTATGCCACCACATGTTCATCTTCTATCTATAATGTTCTACCTCTGGAGGTTAGGGGGAAAGTAATAGAGTAAGGGAAGAGTTGAAGAGGGTGGGAAAAAGGAGAGAATAAGAGGGAAAGAGGAAAAAGGTAAGGAGAAGAGGGAGTAGAAAAGAAGAACTAGAGAAGAAGGGAATTCAGTGCAGAAAGGATTTCAGGCAACGTTCCCACAAGAAAGCCAGACCTTACTGGTGTCCATCTATTCTGGTTATAGGCTAATCTAGAGCAGAGAGACCGTGTTCCCAGATAAAAAGTATGTCGTTAATAAAGTTGTGTTTACCGATATAGTTATAGTGATATTTTTCTAGTGTTATAATATGTTCCATCTCAGCTAGCCACTGTGTTTGGGTGGGGATGTCTTGACTCTTCCACAATCGAGGAATTAATCTTTTTGCGCTTGTCAGCATCAACTGAAGAAGTTTTGTACGATAGATACAGTGTATTGGTGGGAGGATTTTGAGCAAAATATGTTTACTACTGAGAGTGATACTTGTTCCTAATATTTTATTAATACATCTTTCTATACGTGACCAGAATTCCTCTAGGAGTGGGCAGTCCCACCATATATGAGTCAAGCTGCCTATCCCACCGCAGCGTCTCCAGCATGCTGAGGAAGCTGTAGGAAAAATGTATCTAAGATGCTGCGGTGTCAGATACCAGCGAGAGAGTATTTTATAGTTCAACTCGGATAGGAGCACCGAGGTTGAAGCAGAATGTGTAATTTTAAAACTAGTTTTCCAGTCCTCATCCGTGATTCCCTCTAACCCCTCAGTCTCCCACATCTTTAGAAAAGTGGGACTTCGGTCAGGAAAAGAACCTCTCAGTAGTCTGTATGTCAAAGAGAGAAGTGATCTTTTATAGTCGGGATTAATACATATCTTTTCGAATACAGTTAGTGATCTAAATATGTGAACTTTGTGTGTGTTGTTACAAAGCGCGTGTCTTATCTGTAGGTATGAGTACCAACTATAGAAGGGTGCCCCCAGCTCATCGTTTAACTCGGTCCTGTCCCTAAACTTTCCTGACTCCAGTAAAAGATATATTGGCAAGTTACATAGGTGTTTCTCAGAGTTCCAGTGGGTAAAGGAGACCTTGTCTAAGAATAGCCGGTTACCTAATAAGGGAGTGTGAGGTGAAATTGGGGTGGAGATTCCTGTGTTATGGGCCAGAACCGAATCCCAAATTTCTAGAGTGGCCCTGACATAAGCATTCTGGTATGCCCGTGGTGGTCTATGATTTTTAGGCAACCATGCTATATCTCTCATTTGGGTCATTCCTATAAGGGAACTTTCGACCTGTACCCATAGGTCTGATTGTTGAGAGTGTGTCCAGGAGATCACTTTGGACAAGTGTACCGCCTTGTAGTAGTTTAAAAGGTTTGGTACACTAAGACCACCATCCTCTTTATGCATATATAGCGTGTGCTGGGAAACTCTAGGTTTTTTATAGGACCATATGAATGAGTTGATCATTTTCTGTTGCGTCCTTAGGTATGAGATAGGCAGGGCCATTGGCAATGTCCAGAAGAGAAATAGATATTTAGGTATTATCATCATTTTAGTAGTGTTCACCCGCCCAAACCAGGAAAGATGTCCCTGCCTATGCCAACCCTCCAAGAGGTTTTTGATTGTTTTTTGTAGGCTGATATAATTACACCGAAATAGGTCTTTGTTGTTCTGAGGTAGAGTTAAGCCTAAGTATTTGAGCTTGTCTGTGACCCGAAATGGCGTGTGTTTCTGTACAAAGTCAATATCCTGTTGTGGAAGATTCAATAACATTATGCCTGACTTTTCCATATTTATAGAGAAGTTAGAGACCTGTCCATAATCCTCCAGGGTTTTTATCAGAGCGGGGAGGGTAGTAGAGGGTGACTGGAGAGTGAAAATCACATCATCCGCAAACAGTAAGCACTTTTGTTTTACTTGATTATATTGCAAGCCTAGTATTTCTTTGTTTTCTCTAATTTTTATTGCTAGGATCTCGATGGTAATTGCAAACAGTAAAGGCGACAGGGGGCAACCCTGGCGGGTTCCATTCGTTATTTGAAAAGGCTGTGAAAGAGTTCCATTCACTCAGACTCTTGCTTGGGGGTTTGAGTACAGTGCCTGGATTCTAGCTATAAAAGCTATAAAAGCTGCCTTCGGTATCACTGTGATCGTGGCTTCCAGCAAGGAGGTAGAGAATGTCTCTCCGTTATCTACTGATGTGAATAGTGCGTGTAGTGGGGAGCAGAGTTGGGCTTGGAATAATTGGTAAAATTTGGCAGGTAACCCATCTGGTCCAGGGGATTTACCGTTTGGGAGTGCCTTAATAGTATTCACTATATCTTGGGTTGTTATTGGGGTGTCTAGAGCCTGGCAATCTTCCTCCAAGATACAAGGGGTCTCTAGAGAAGCGAGATAGTGTGTAATATTTTTAGTAGTCTCCTGAGTGATATCGGGGTTAAGATTGTATAGCTTAGTGTAATAAGAAACAAACGTGTCTGCTATTTCTTCGTGTTTGCTGACCGATCCCCTGGAGGGATGTATGATAGTCCTAATAAACTAATTAAGTTGTCTTCTTTTAAGGGATCTTGCTAACAAGCGTCCTGCCTTATTACTTTCTGCGAAAAACTTGGCTTTGGTTGTTAGCGCCCTCAAATGGGCTTTTTGGGTTAGATAATTGTTAAGACCGTCACGTGCTAGCTTAAGATCAGTGAGCTTTTGGTCTGACGTTGGGTCTGCCTTGTGTGCTTTATCTGCTGTGTTCAAGGTGTCGGTCAGTGAGGTGAATTGAGCTTTCCTCATTTTCCGTATTCTAGCAGTATATTTTATTAAGTGTCCTCTTATGAAGCATTTATACGCCTCCCAGTTGTTACCTACAGATGTGTCATCTGGTTTGTTGTGTAGGAAAAACTCCTCGGTTGCTTTAGTTACTTCTTTTATTGTTTCTTGATTTGTCAGAATTGTCTCATCTAACCTCCAAGTCAGTGTGTTTTTCGGTCTGGTTGGCCAGAGAAAGGTGGAAATGACCATACTATGATCTGACCAAGGTGTGTGTGATATGATAGACTGGGTCAGGCTAGTTAAGAGTGTTTGACTACACATGATATAGTCTAGTCTGGAGTAGGAATGTTGGGGGTGAGAAAAAAAAGTGTAGTCTTTCTGTGTTGGGTGTGCAACTCTCCAGGTGTCAAATAGTGAGATGGAGTGTATGACTTCGCAGTTAGCTTTCAGGGCCTTGTTACTAAGATATGATTTCCCTGTGGAGTTGTCTAGAGAAGGGTGCATGGTAAAGTTGAAGTCCCCCCATTATAGTTGGGCCTTTGGAGATGTCTAGAATAGTATTGGTAACTGATTTGAAAAAATGGGGAGTGGGCCGATTCGGGGCATATATATTGACAAAGGTGACCAAATTACCATAATATAGCCCTACAAGGATCAAGAGTCTTCCCTCTTTATCGGTATATTTCTGTGTCAATTCAAAGGGGGTGCCCCGTTTGAATGAAATACATACCCCATTATGCCTACTTGTACTTGAGCTGAGGAAGTGTTTATCAAAGTGTCGTGTGGTTAACTGAGGTTCATTCCTTTTCTTAAAGTGAGTCTCTTGCAACATAATTACATCAATGCCCTTTTTAAAAAAATCAAAATAAGTAATGGAGCGTTTGCCTGCTGATAAGAAACCCTTCACATTCTGGCTTGCTACTCTTATTGTATTCATCTTCAACCCTAGTTTGAGCTAGAGAAAACGCTAGGTTAGTAATTTACCTTGTTGGCCAAGTAGGCTAGTAGCCTAAAGAAAGAGAGAGACAAAGGTGAGGAAGGGAGAGAAGAAAAGAAATAGCAGGGGGTAGAGTGAACTGTTACCTTTTAGATAGAACAAATCTCGTCGTATTGTTAAGAGTTACAGCAAACAGTATTTTAATTAACAAATACAATGCAAATTTTTTTAAATCTTGAAAAACTTTCAACAAATGAGGCAGAATAACAGACCGGGTAGCTACGTACGTTACTGCCAATGTTTTCAGCTGTTAATTTCCTTAGCCATAGACTTCTATGCTATTCAACATATCATATAAGATACCATCTCACTAGTTTTACCCTAGTTTTAATCCGAGACACCCATGCGCAACTGGCACTATGAGCATTATCAACCCTGAAAATCAAACTTTTTTTTAGTAAACTCCCTTGTTACTTATGAAAACTCCCCCTTCCACTAACTCGGAGTCAATGAGCTTCCAATATATCCCAATCGTGTATTTTCACAATTCTTTGCCGTTTTATGTAATAAAAAATATTTGACTGATCTATTTGTTTACTTACGCTAGATCAGTGACTTTTCAAGTCTCCTAACCTCTTGTCACAACAATTACTATATTGTATTTTAGATTTGTCTATATTGGGGGTAATTATTTTGAGATTGTTACCATGGGGAATATTTCTCATGTATCTCCGGGAGCCCTTATGTACTTTTCAAATCCCATATATTAGTTAATGCCTTTAAACATGAACATTAAAAAAACAACCTAAACTATTAAAACATGCATATTACACGTAGTCTATAGCAAACTTCCAATGTATAATCACTGTTTTCATTTAACATTTGTTCAGTATGAATGAACCCAAAACCGGAACAGTAAAGCTTAATAAATAATATACTTGCCCAACTTCATCAGTCATTGTCTTCACTCGATCTTTCTTCATACAAGTATGAAGATTTCTAATGTCAGCTCATCAGCCTAAGGAATAAGCGTGAGCGGACATTAGGGCCTTCCTGACATATTTATGTATATCTACATACATTTCAAATTTGTTGGGTTTTGATTTGGGAGCGAAGTTCAAGCCTTTCTGTAGAAGGCTAATATCATTAGAATCTAAGTCAACATTTGCAAGGTTAAAAATATCTTATCAACTTACTCTTTTTCTTAATCTCCCTGTTTGTCTGTATGTGTTTTCCTGCTCTATTTCCTCTTCTTCTCTTTCTAGAGACCTTTTTCTTTGCCTCGTTCTGTCTTGCTGTGGATCTTGTGGAATATGGTTTCTTGTTTGACCCACCCCTAAAAAATGGTTCTCATAAGCCTCTTTAGGTCTTGCACCCCTCTTCTCCCAGGTGGACATGTTTTGTGGGGCGGAGTTGTAAGCTAATGGTTCAAATCTATTGTTAGTTGCTATATGTGACTGAGTATTGGAGCGATTTTTACCTTCATTATCTCTATAGCTAGCCCTCGTTCTCCACTGGAGATGTTGATTAGAATTACTTTGCTTATTATGTGAATAGTGTTCCCTATTATATATATCCTTTATATTCATGTTATGATTTTTATACTGGGACCTGTCATAAGCTCCCTGTTTGTTCTTATTCATATTATACTGATTGTTATGAAAATTTGGTTTATTTGCAGTATATTGTTGTGTGCATATCCTTTTTTTACACAAAGACTTTAAAGCATTTGGACATTCATTTGAGTCATCCATTCTAAAATATATCCTATGTATGGACACTAAAATCAGAGGTACTGTGAGTCAGTGGATCATTGTGTATAAAAAGCATGTATTCGAATTTGAATACTAAGTAATTTTCTAGGTACTAAAAAGGTATTGAAAATATATCAATAAGGTACAGTTATTATATATTACATATATAATTGATAGAATACAGTAGAACTGATTATAAGTTTTGCCGTGACACAGAACCGGAAATTCAGCATTCAAATTTCAAGGGTAAATCTACATTTAACCCAGTGGGTTTTCAAGGGGAACAATTGTCAATGTTTTCTAAATTAGTTTTGAAAGAGATTGAAGAACATTTTAAAAATGAAAACAATTTCCTAAATAAACACAATGATAATTTATCTAGGGGTGGGTCAAACAAGAAACGATATTCCACAAGATCTACAGCAAGACAGAACGAGACAAAGAAAAAGGTCTCTAGAAAGAGAAGAAGATGAAATAGAGCAGGAAAACATGTACAGATAAACAGGGAGATTAAGAAAAGAGTAAGTCGAGCCAAAGAAGATATTTTTAACCTTGCAAATGTTGACTTAGATTCTAATAACATTAGCCTTCTACAGAAAGGCTTGAACCTCGCTCCAAAATCAAAACCCAACAAATTTTAAATGTACGTAGATATACAAAAATATGTCAGGAAGCTCACTCTTAAGAGATATTTTCTAAAAAATCCAGAGAACATAACTACATGTAAGTATTATCATATTGAATTAGGGGACTTAGGAACCTCAAGTATTTTAAAAGATCTAGAAAATGAAAATTATATACCAAACTCATATACAACAAACTATAATTCCAACATTCATTTAGACAACCCTATCGATGAAAATATAAACGAATACAATGACACTTTTAACTCAGGGGGTTTTCAATGGGAACAATTGTCAATGTTTTCTAAATTAGTGTTGAAAGAGATTGAAGAACATTTTAAAAATGAAAATAATTTCCTAAATAAACACAATGATAATTTATCTATTATGGAACAAAAATCCCTTAAAAAATTAGTAAATAATGAAGAGATCATAATACGCCCCGCCGACAAAGGCGGTGGCATAGTAATCCAGAGAAAAGAGGATTACCTACAGGAGGCATTCAATCTTCTAAACGATAATGAAACATATAGAATTCTAACTAAAGACCCTACAGAAACTTATAATAAAGAACTTAATAAAATGCTAAATAAAGCGAAATCAGAAGGGGTCCTTAATGAAAATGAATATAAATTCATATCCCCCCCCCCTAACCAAATATATCAATTATATACCATTTACCTAAAGTACATAAAGACCCTTTAAAAAACCCCGGAAGACCAATAGTATCGGGCATAGGGTCACTTAGCGATAATTTATCTAAATATGTTGATTGATATCTAAGACTTCAGCCAATAGTTAAAAACATGAAAGCATATTTAAAAGATACAACTGAGGTAATTAAAAAATTTGAAGGGCTAAAATGGGAAGATAATATGTACTGGTTAATGTGTGATGTAGCTGCACTTTACACATGCATCCCACACAATAATGGCATGAAAACAATTAAGATAGAGCTATTAAAATGGCCATTCCTACGGATCATATACAATTTCTAATTGATAGTATAGGTTTTATTTTACATCACAATTATTTCATGTTTCAGAACAAATTTTACTTGCAAACAAGGAGAACAGCGATGGGGACTGCCCCTTCGTATGCAAATTTATACGTAAATGCTTTTGAGAATAACCCTTACTTAAACAATATATTATTGTATGCCAGATATATAGATGATATCATATTATGGAAAGGGGGAACAGAGGAAATAGAGAATTTTATGGATCATCTAAATAATAATAACTTCAACCTAACATTCACTAAATCATATTCAAAAGAACAAATTGAATTCCTAGATTTAGTTCTGTTCAAGGACACCACAGGCAGGGCGGCAGTTAAGAACTATTGGAAAACAACAGATCGTAACAGCTACATCCAGGCAAAAAGTGCACACAAGAAATGCTGGATAAATAACGTCCCCTATAGTCAGTTTCTGCGAATTAAGAGAAACTGCACTCATCCAGCTGACTTTGAAGTGGAAGCACAAATTTTAGAAAATAAATTCTAAATAAATGAATAAATAGAAAAAGGGTACAGTCAAGATACTATCCAACGAGCAAAAACTAAAGCTATGTCTAAAGATAGAACGTTCTTTTTTACCAACAAGAAATCAGGTGTAAAAACAATAGGGTCCCATTTACACAATACATTTATAAAATCTCAATCTAACAAAGACAATTTGCCAAGGTTTATTACTACATACAACGAAGGCTCTAAGAGTTTAGAGAAGATTTTTAAAAAACATTGGCCTCTATTAAAATCCGATCCTTTGTTGGGGCCGCATTTGGATGTTAAACCTACCTTTACCTACAGGAAAGGCAAGAGTCTAAAAAACATACTCGCCCCGAGTAAACTCTATCAGGAATAAGAAGGAAGATCTCAGCAAGGGGGGAAACAACTGGTTAAAAGAATGGAAAGGAACTATGAAATGCAGTAAAACAAGATGTAATATGTGCAAACATATAAATAAAGCACCAACCTTCCCAAATAGTGGGTCAACAGAAACATTCAATATCACATTTAGAAGCAACTGTGAATCTACACATATAGTGTATTTACTAGAATGTGGGTGTGGCCTACTATATGTAGGCCGCACAAAATGTAAGATCAGACGGAGAGTAAATTAGCACTTTTACAATATAAAAGAGAAATTGACTAAACACAGTGTTCCCAAACATTTTCTCGATTACCATGGACACAACCCCAGCTCTTTAAAAGTGCAAATTATAGATTGGGTTCCCCCCCTCGAAACTAAATAGACTTCTAGAACTAAGGAAACTTGAAACCAAGTGGATATATAAACTTCAAACATTACAGCCTCTTGGTTTGAATAGCCTTCATTTAAAAGTTATCTCTTTGCTCTACAGTGATACATTAGGCAACCAGGAAGGGTTACAGATTTATATCTGACCCTTCAGGCAAATCTATTTTGAAGAATATATGTAGTACACATATTTATATCCTTTATCAAACATAAATCATTGTAAGCCTGCATTAAACCCCAAATTTTAGCTCCCATAGTGTTCATATACAAATTTTTAATAGTTGCAAAAAGATTTTGAAGGTTCTTTATTAAGAGTTACCCTAAAAGATATAATTATCGTATTTAATAGTTTGGAGGCTTATTCAACAGCTCCATATATACATATTTATTTTATATATAAAAACTTTGAGCATTAAACAATTCAATACAAAGTCAGCACAAACATTACTTATTTTCAAACAATAATTCAAAATTGTTTAACAACCGTCCTCAGTAATTTAAATGTGCTGCCCAATTGCAGCTGAAACATTCCATCACAAAACTAACATATAGTTACATTTGGTTTCTTCTATATGTATACATCTAATAGGAAGTTACAAAAATGTGCTGCCCAATTGCAGCTAAATCATTCCATCACAAAACTGAAACATTTGGTTTCTTTTATATATGTATACATCTAATAGGAAGTTACAAAAAAACTTAGCTTACACTTTATAAATTAGTGCTAAGATATAACACAATAACCCATATAGAGAAAGTATTCCTTATGCTTTAGATTAACTGGTTCATTTTATATATAACTTTTATATGTAATCTATTTTAGCTGTATTTTAGTTTCACGTCAAAAGCATATTGCGGTCAATCAATCACGATTTTTTATATATATAGATATTTTGATAGTATTAACAATTACCATTGCTATGTTTTAAACATTTTATGGCCTGTGAATGTATTAACAAAGTATTTAATGTTGCATATATCTAATGCATTACGTGGTTCTGTCTGTTTTATAAGAACCGTGGACTGTTACAATTGGTAGCTGCCATACACACCCACATGATTTGATAGGTAGACAGCCCTTTAAATATAAAGGGTGCAACTATAGAGACATCCATTTTTTTATCCTCTTGAAGAAGCTCGGCCGTTGACCGGGGGAAACGCGTCAGGAACCAGCTGACAGTTTGGAAGTGTCCTTGTCTTGAAGTCTCGTCCTCACAAAGCCACCAAGCACGCTCACAGGGTATCCAGAAAACCCTGTTTGACGCTTTGATGCAGCAGTAAGAGGCAGTCCATCTCAGCCTATAGTGAGTGACGAGGAGTGCAAACAATTGAACGCTTTATCTGAAGGCTTTTCATTTACAAATTTCTAGTAAATGCAATAGCATCTGTGTGTGCAATCTGTTATATTAAAATCTTTCACTTGAGTCTTGCCTTATGCACTTTTTATTTTTTATTTTTTATGTAACCACAAATGGAGCCAAGGTTGGGAATCACCAGGCTGGACTAAAGCAGCACAGAACAGGCATCTTGATTGTCCATTAATCTAAGTGATATTCATCAGGGTTCAAAAGGAATCAAGGCCCTTTTACACAAATACTTTGAAGCATTTGGAAATTCATTTGAGTCATCCATTCTAAAATATATCCTATGTATGGACACTAAAATCAGAGTTACTGTGACTCTAGCGGTAACCCATATCATTGTGTATAAAAAGCATGTATTCAAATTTGAATACTAAGTAATTTTCTAGGTACTAAAAAGGTATTGAAAATATATCAATAAGGTGCAGTTATTATATATTACATATATAATTGATAGAATACAGTAGAACTGATTATAAGTTTTGCTGTGGCTTATTACATTATTATAAAACTTGTAAGATTACTACTTTTACAGCATACCAAAGCATAGATCAGAACAGTAGAGACTCCTCCATATGATCACAATCGCATGTGAGCCTCCTGGGAAAAAAAAGAAAGAAAAAATGTTTTTTGGCTAAATAAATATAATTTCTCCAATAGCCCCCCTATTGGAAAAATTATATTTATTCTGCCAAAAAAGGTTCCAGTCTACTCTCCAGTTTAATAAAAAAAAATCCTTTTATATACCTCTATACTTCTCTACCGCACGTGTGGTAGAGTGGTATAGCCTGCTATATCCCTTTGTACATTTTTTCTATGTGCCTGCTGTTCCGCCCATAATAGAGCCTATACCTTTGCTAATAGCACAATTTTCAGTGTGCGGTTGGACCATTTCTATGGGCGGGCAGCAGGGGGAGCTCCCAAGGCTAGGAACTAACTACAAGTCCCATAATGCATAGCCATTACTTAGCCAATGAGAGAGTGGTCTGGTGGTCAGGGGAGGAGGGGCTGCAGACTTGCGTGCATGTGGAACACACACTGGCACTGCTAATCAAGGTATGTCTCTATCCTACTTTATCATCATATCTACTTAGGCAAAAACTCACTCCAGATCTTATTACAACATAAAGATAGAGTGTAGACTGCAACATCAGCAGCCAGCAAGTAGAGCAGTTCAGTGTAACCGATCAGGGAGAATTACAGCAGTGAAGATTTCTAAGATGGAAAACGTTTTTACTACATTTGTGTTATGTATATTCTTTACTGATAAAAAACAATTTTTTTATTTTACATCTGTAGTCTAGGACTACAGATGTAAAATAAAAAAAAAATCATTATGCATCAGTAAAGAATATACATAACAAATGTAGTAAAAACGTTTCCATCTTAGAAATCTTCACTGCTGTAATTCTTAAATGTTATGCACCACTGTCACCTGCTGGCTGCAAGTAATATAGCAAGCATTATAATATGATTGTGTGTGAGGGTAATATATATATATATATATATATTGTTGGTTTGAGGACGGGATAAAACCCGAAACGTCACTTTAATAAATAGAAAAATAATTCAAGACCCGGTGAGTGCCTTTTTTCTTTCTTGAACTGTATACACGTATTTAAACTGCACCCTGGGCAGAAGGTACTTTAATTGTTTCTGAGAGTGCTGTACCACCAATGACTGTTGTAATATTTATTCTACTTGAACTGTATACACGTATTTAAACTGCACCCTGGTCAGAAGGTACTTTAATTGTTTCTGAGAGTGCTGTACCACCAATGACTGTTGTAATATTTATCTACCTCAGCGATATGGAGGCGATCCTATTCAATGCAGAGGGTTTTCGAACCAGGTGGGCATTTACTTTGAGATGTTACCTCAGGCATTTCCCTCTGACAGAGCTAAGGTGGAATTTCTCATCTCTTTACTCTCTTACACAGCTTTTGCCTGGGCTAATCCCTGGTGGGAGACTAATAAACCTGTGGCCTCCCTGAATTTGTGGCCTCCTTTCGAAGGGTATTTGATGTTCCGGCTCGCTCCTCCTCTGCTGCTAAATGACTCATGTCCATTCAGCAAGGTACAAGATCTGTTGCTCAGTATGCTATTGAGTTCTGTATGCTTGCCGCAGAGGTAGGTTGGAACAATGAAGCCCTTGTTGCCGCCTTCTTTCATGGGCTCTCTGATGCGATTAAAGACGAAGTTGCTGCCAGAGATTTACCAGAGGATCTCAAAGCATTGGTGTCTATTTTTATCCTAATTGACATCAGACTCAGAGAGAGGCCCTCTTTCAAGGAGCGCTTGCGGAAGCCCCCTGTTCCGTTGTCTCCTACATGTTCATTCCCACCCATGCCTCCCTTTCCTCCCAGATGCAGTTGGGATTCACACGTCTCTCTGCGGTGGAGAGGGCCTTTAGGAGGAGGGAGGGGCTCTGCCTCTATTGTGGGTTACAGGGCCACCTTTTGAAATCTTGTCCTACACGGCCGGGAAACGCTCACACCTAAGGTCCTGTCGGGGGCAAACCTTGGGTGGTTTATCCTCGTCCCCGGAACCGCTTAAGGAGAAACCTTTGGTCACGGTTGTCCTTTCCTGGGTGGACTCCTCCATAGTCACTCAGGCTCTTGTTGTCTCCGGTGCTGCGGGCTATTTCATTGACAGTGCTTTTGTATCAAAGCACTCCATTCATGTTTTGCCTCGGTCCGTTCCGCTTGCTATTGAGGCCATTGATGGCAGGCCCCTTCAGCCCGCACTCATTACTCACGAAATTGCTCCGTTGTCCATGGCTGTTGGGGCTCTCTATTTTGAAACCCTCCAATTCCAGGGGATAAACTCTCTGCATTTTCCGGTTGTTCTGGGTTATCCCTGGCTCCAAAAGCACAATCCCAGTCTCGACTGGCGCAGGTCCGAAATTTTGTCGTGGTCCCTACAATGTATTTCCATTTGTCTTCGGAAACCAGTTAAAGTCTTGTGCACTTCTTCGGTATCTCAATTGCCAGAGGAGTACCGAGAGTTCCTAGACGTTTTTGACAAGGTGCATGCCGGTACGTTGCCTCCTCACTGGTATTACGATTGTGCCATAGACCTGCAACCCAGAGCCATTCCTCCTCGGGGCCAGGTGTACCCCCTGTGGTGAGTTAAGGGTGGCGAGTTAAGACCATGCATCGATTATAGGGGTCTTAATCGTCTTACCATTAAGAATGCTTACCCTATTCTGCTCATTACGGAACTCTTTGACCGCCCATAGGGAGATACAGTCTTTACTAAAATTGATTTGAGAGGAGCGTACAATCTCGTTAGGATTAAGGAGGGCCACGAATGGAAAACAGCATTTAACACCAGGAGCGGGCATTATGAGTATCTTGTAATGCCCTTTGGCCTATGTAATGCTCCTGCTGTTTTTCAGGAATTTATTAATGATGTCCTATGGGATATGTTGCAACAGTGTGTTGTGGTGTACTTAGATGATATCCTCATACACTCACCCACACTTGAGGCTCATCGTTCTGATGTTACACAGGTTCTTCAGAGACTACGTGAGAACGGCCTGTTTTGTAAACTCGAGAAATGTGAGTTCCATCAGACTCAAGTAACCTTCCTAGGTTATGTTATCTCCATTACAGGGTTCTCCATGGATCCTGACAAGTTCTGCAGTGGCCTCGCCCAGTTGGTCTTCAGTCTATTCAACGTTTTTTTGGGGGTTCGCCAATTACTATAGAAAGTTTATTAAAAACTTTTCTTCCTTGGTCAAACCTATCACAGACATGACCCGTAAAGAGAATGATCCACTCCATTGGTCACCTACTGCCATTAAGGCCTTTGATAGTCTTAAGACTAACTTTGCTGCCGCTCCAGTTCTGGCTCATCCTAACCCTGTCCTGCCTTTCGTTCTTGAGGTCAATGCGTCTGAGACTGGAGTAGGTGCCCTCTTGTCTCAACGTCCTATGCCTGACGGTTCCTTGCATCCGTATGGTTTCTTCTCTAAGAAATTGTCTCCAGCGGAGTGCAATTATGAAATTAGTGACAGGGAATTACTGGCCATAATTTTGGCACTCAAGGAATGGAGGCATCTTCTCGAGGGTACTAGGGTGCACTGGCACGCTAGTACCCTCGAGAAGATGCCTCCATTCCTTGAGTGCCAAAATTATGGCCAGTAATTCCCTGTCGCCAATTTCATAATTGCACTCCGCTGGAGACAATTTTACTGACCACAACAATTTAACTTATCTATCTGAAGCAAAACGTTTGTCGCCCCGACAGGCCAGATGGGCGCTATTTTTGTCTCAGTTTAATTATGTGGTCTCCTACCTGCCTGGTAGTAAGAATGTTAGGGCTAATGCCCTCTCTCGACAATTTTTGCCTATGTCCAAGGAGGAGTCTGTACCTACTCCTGTTATACCCCCTGACCATATTTTGGCTACCATACGTACTAATTTGACTTCTCCCTTGGGGGAGGAGATCCTGGCTGCACAAACCAATGCACCTCCTGAGAAACCTAGTGGTAAGTGTTTTGTTCCTGAGAATCTTCAAACTAAACTTTTGCACACTTACCACTATCCTAAAGCCGCAGGTCACCCAGGCAAGAACCAAATGATTTGGTCTGTCACTCGACAATTCTGGTGGCCAGTTCTTCGTTCTGATGTTGCTGCGTATGTTGCCTCCTGCTCAGTTTGTGCACAGAATAAAACTCCTTGACGTCTTCCTGTGGGTCTTCTTCAACCTATTGCTAATGGTGAGCATCCTTGGACACATCTTTCCATGGACTTCATTGTTGAGCTCCCTGTTTCCAATGGCAATACTGTTATCCTTATGGTGGTTGACCATTTTTCTAAAATGTCACATTGCATTCCTTTGATGAAGCTGCCTACCGCTCAGGAGCTTGCTTCAATTTTTGCCCGGGAGGTCTTCCGTTTACATGGGTTATCCAAGGAGATAGTGTCGGACCGGGGTAGCCACTTTCTCTCCAGATTTTGGCGTTCCTTTTGTGCTCAAATGGGGATCCAGCTTTCCTTCTCCTCTGAATATCACCCTCAATCCAATGTGGCTGCGGAACGGTCTAATCAAGCTCTGGAACAGTTCCTCCGTTGCTATGTTTCAGATCACCACAATAATTGGTCTGAACTGTTACCTTGGGCAGCGTTTGCTCGTAATAGTGCTATTAATGTTTCCTCCAAGTTATCCCCGTTCATGGCGAATTATGAGTTTCAACCATCCTTGTTTCCCGATTCATTCATGTCTCAGGGTATTCCGGCTTTGGAGGAGCATCTCTGGCAACTCCGTTCCACGTGGGTGCAGATTCAGGATTGCCTTCTTCGTTCTATGCAGTGCCAAAAGTTCCAGGCTGATCGTAGGCATCTGCCCGCACCTTCCTACCAGGTTGGTGAGAGAGTTTGGCTGTCCTCCCGCAACTTGAACCTTTGTGTGCCTTCCAAGAAATTGGCTCTCCATTATGTTGGTCCTTTTCGAATACTCAGACGGATTAATCCTGTGGCCTACACTCTTGACCTTCCTCCTGCTATGCGCATCTCCAATGTTTTTCATGTCTCCCTCTTGAAACCATTGGTTTGTAATCGGTTTACCACTGTGTTGCCTCGTCCCCGTCCTATCTTTGTTGACAACCATGAGGAGTATGAGGTCAGCAGCATTATTGACTCTCGTATGTCCAGGGGCCATGTACAGTATTTGGTTCACTGGAGGGGCAATGGTCCGGAGGAGCGTTCTTGGGTTCCCTCCTCTGATGTTCATGCTCCCGCCCTCCTCCGTGCCTTCCATGCCCATTTCCCCAATAAGCCTTTTGTCCTCCCGCGGGGGAGGGGTCGTTGAAAGGAGGGTACTGTCAGGGTTTTTTCCCTGTTTTGTTTGCCATGTGCTGCTGGCAGCCATTTTACTCACCTCTCTTCCTGACTATGGGGCATTGTGGGGGATGCTGCTCATTTCCTGCACTTCCTTTTATGGCCAGACTGGTGTGCATCATCCGTGTGAGACAGAATTGTGATGTCATCACTTATTATTTAAAAGGCCTCTGTTCAGTATGCTTTGTCTTTGCGTTCTCTCAGACCTGTTTGTGAGAGTTCCTGTGTATTACCTGGCTGCCTGACGTCCTTCCTGGTTCCTGATCCCTGGCTTGTTCCTGACTCTGCTGTTTTCCTTGTTCCTGATTCCGGCTCGTCTGCCTATTCGCTTTGGCTCCTGACTCGGCTCGTCTGACTACCAGCTCTGGTTTTGACTCCTGGCTTGTTATTTGACTTGTGGACTTTTTATTATTTTTCGCTATTAATAAAGGTGTGATTATTTTTGCACTTCTCGTCTCAGTCTGATTCCTAGCACCCTGACATGTTGTAATTATGGGAGTTTTTTAACTACCCAGAAATAAATTGGGCCAATGAAACTAGCAATACAACTAAGAGGGATAGATTCATGTCACAATTAAAAAAGAGGAGCCATACTGGAATTACTATTATCAAATAATACAGAAATAATATCAAACATAGAAGTAAAAGAACATTTATGTAACAGTGATCATAGCAGTATCACTTTTGAAATCACTTTTCATAAGCAGTTTTACAAGGGTTCAACCAAGACTATTTTAAGAAAGCAAAATGTAGTAATTTAAGGAAATCACTAAATAGCATAAATTTGAACAAATTATTGTCAAATAACTTTGACAATAACAACTTTGTTAAATTATTATACATATAGCCACATAGTCACATACCACATTGTTATAAAAGTAAAATACATAAATCCATAAATATAAATGTGTCAGGAGAAATCAGCAAAATGTAGACCATTTAAATTAAAGAAAATAGTAGACTCATCCTTCCAAATATATAAGAAATGTAACAAAGCATGCAGAAGAGTGATCAGATTGGCCAAAATTGAAGATGAATGGTTAATTGAAAAGGATTGTAGACAAATCGGCAAAAAATGTTTAAGTATATAAATGGCAAAGAGTCTAAGAAGAAAAATATAGGTACATTAAAATGTGAGTAGGGTAGCATGATTAAAGGAACCCTTTTATGAAAATACATATTTTCCCTATAAATACATGACTAATATGGGATTTTTTTAGGGGGTGTTTGTTTTCAAAATGCCCCTTTTTGTATTTTTTTATTTAAACATATGAGGTAATGAAATTGATTGCCACCATTTTGACTGTATGGTCAGACAGGCAAAAAAAATTGCATGAACACTACCTTAAAGGGACATGAACCCAACATTTTTATTTCATTATTCAGATAGTGCATACAAATGTAAACAACTTTCTAATTTACTCTATTATTTATTTTTCTTAATTCTCCTGGTATACTTTTTTGAAGAAGTTCAAGGTCCTTTCCAATTTGTTCCCAAGAAAGAGGGGATTTTATGACATATTTTTATCTCAAATCTTTGGCAGGTTTTTTAGAGTTCCTTCTTTTAAGATGGATTCTGTTTGGTCCTTTTTACCACGGTTTATCATGTTTAAATTATATTCTCAATAGATTTGAAGGATGTTTTTCTTCATAATCTTATCCTCCAGGACAACCAACTTACTATTGTTACCAAACTTTTGCATAGGTTCTGGGATCTTTGTCTATTATAACATCCCTTTAGCTGTATTTTGCAAACCGTTTCTGCTGTTTTTTCACAGGTATAGTAGGAAAAATCAAATTTTCAGTGATTTCTTTCTTCTCAATTATGAGTTTTATTTAGTCTGTAGACCATACCTGTGACTTTCTCTTACAGTTCAATTCAGATTCAAATTCAAACAGCTTGTTCATTCTTCCATGATTTGCTCTTTATTTACAAGTTTTGGGTGAATGGTTTCACCATCGGTTATTTTTTTCCCCCTTTGCATACGCTTATATCAGCCTTCTATATTTGGCTTGCTAATTCCTTAATGCAGAGATTTCATTCTATACTCTTAGCATTTCTTTTGGACTTCACTATAAAAGTGTCTGTTTTAGTGATTTATTCTCCAGTCTTCTGGGGCGTACTTTATTCATCCCTCTTGCACTATAATTTCTACTGATGTCAGTCTCTTGACTTAGAGTGCAGGAGTTGCAGAAGAGTGCAAAGAGTTGTTTCCTTAGGAGGCGAGGTTACCAATAAATATCTTTGAATTTCTTTGTTCTCAGACTTGGACTTTTCTCAAATGAGACACATGCGTCTGTTTACAGACAC
This sequence comes from Bombina bombina, assembly GCF_027579735.1. NCBI lineage: Eukaryota > Metazoa > Chordata > Amphibia > Anura > Bombinatoridae > Bombina > Bombina bombina. The sequence goes on from NC_069509.1 coordinate 102,659,784, forward strand.
ATAACGTCACTGCTGTAGCATATTTTAATTTTTGAAGGGGAACCTCTAGTTTCCTTATCAATGAAGGTAAGTCACATGAATTTGACTTATTCTGTGTACTGTGCTCTTTCTGCACTTAAGTAAACGTTTGTGAGGTAGATTGCTTCAGTTTACGTTTTCTTCGTTTGGGACAAGGGTTTCTCCTTCAAGGGGTTTTGTACCTGTTGGTGAATATGTTATATTTCACATTTTGGCTTTATGTTCTCTTGTTTAAACGTCTCTTTTCCAGATGCTTTGCCAGAATCAGGGGTACGTATTCATAGTTTTTATGGCTTCTGTAGCTATTTGGTATTTCATTTAGCTTTCCTTTTATTCCTTTCTTTGTTTACTACTTAGAGAGGCATAGTTAATATCAAGTTATTTCACTAATCAGTAATCTGATTGCTCTAGCTTGATTATGCAGATATGGTTATGCAGTTCTAGATTGTCCAATCTTTCTATTAGGCATTTTCCACTGACTCAATATTCTTCAATTCTAACAAAATATCTAGTCAAGGACTTATCTACTAGTTTCTTATAAGATCTCAGACATTCAGACCTTTGTTCTAAATTTAATCACAGTAAGACTAGTCACAGCAAGACACTCTTCTTGAGAACGTTAGTGGTTTACAAACTCGTCTTTTAAGCCTATTAAGGGTTTAAGCACCCTGCTTACTTTGAAGGTGAGTTTACATTTACAATATTTTCACCAGTAGAGTATCTGGTTTGTTTGCATTTTCTTGTTAATTCCTTATTTTATTATATTTTAGGGTAAGATTTTTTTCTTTGAAATTTTAAAGTTTATGGTTTATTGAAATTGTCTATGTATGGGTCAGAAAACTAAAGTCATTACTTAGCTTCCTGGTTAAAGCATCCATTAAGTATAGCTTATTAGAAGCAGGAAATTCCTCCCAGAATTTTTACAACCCATTCTTTTAGGTTAGCATCTATTTTGTGGGATTTTTAAAGGTAGGCTTCTGTTGTGTTAGATTGCACAGAATCAGCTTGGCATTTTCTACTATCTTTTCTTTTGCGATAGCTTTTGAAGGAAATCTTGGGGTTGGTAAACTAGGTGCCTGCTTAACTTTTTGCCACCCATGTACTTGTGGACTCCACAGCAGCTTTGTGGACCCTCACCACTTTTTGAAAGAAAACAAAATCTATTCTTGATAAACCTGCTAAATTAATTTCTTTCAAAGTGGTGAGAGTCCACGAGACCTGCCCTCTTTTATTTTCCCAATTGGCAGTAGTTTAGGTTTAGTATGTACCTCATTTACCATGTTTTGTCCTTTCCTACTTTGTACTTTCCTACTCTGGTTTCCTATTTTTCTTGGCTATATGTTAGACTGGGATACCAGAGAGGTGAGAGGGATTAAAAGCTTATGAAGTTTTTTGGTATATTTTTCTCCTCCTAGTGGCTTGGAGTTGAATTCCCAGGAGTAATGACTTGTAGTTTTAGGTGCTTACCCGCGGCGGTAACACCGCTTCCGGTTTTGGAGGGATGCCGAAACCTGTATTCCTGACCTATGAATCCCTCATGGAGGAATGCTCCTGCTGACTTTCCCTAGGCATTCGTGACTGCACGCTTTCAAGATTTAAAGGGGTCATGCCCTAATTACCAGAACACCCACCTGGAAGCCTCAGGTGTGGGAGTTCCTATAAAAGCTCACTCAGCCCATCACTCTAGGTTGAGTTCAGTGATGTGCAGTCACTAGAGGCAGGTGAGGCAGTGCTTCACCTCTCATATGGGCAAAAATATTTTTTTTTATTGGCTTTAAAAAAAAAATTGTAATTTTTTTTTCCCCCAGCATTTTTTAATCCTCACAGCTATATGTTGTGCAATGAAGAGGCACAAGCAGGTCTGCCCACCATTACACAACATGCTGCGCCACCTACTGGATGCAAGTGGTTAAGATCATTGCATGGCCCATTAACTGCTTATTTGAGGCAGTCCTATTTGGGCTGAACCAATCCAGCGAGAGGCATTAGTAAGTGGAACATAGGGTTGGGACTGGATGTTAAATCATGTAAAACAAAACAAAAATGGAAAAAAACAACTTTCATATATTTTGTTGCTGTCCTGTGAACCTGCTAGCTTTGCTAAAGTGAAAAAGAGAGTTCTGTTCTTCCCCTCTAAGTGCAGTGGAATGTGCCACTGTCACTTCCTGAATCCTTACAGAGCAGGAAAAGAGGCACAGAGAGCAGTGTTTCAGCAACATCTTATTAAAGTAAGATTTTACTGAAAGGGATTCTGTTAGTGAAAATGATAATTTAATGAATTTAGTTTAGTGTTTGTTTACTCTTTTACAGCAGGGTCGTTTTTGTATTTTGTTTACTCAAACTTTACACCCACTAACTTAGCAGCTTGCCTCTGTACTTCACACTAAATTATAGACTAATTTTCTGAACTCTGTAGCTCTGCTGTTTTATTACTTTAAAATGCAGTGGTCCCCCCCCCCCTTGTGTGTGTGTGTGTCTCTCTCTCTATCTATCTATCCATCTCTCTCCTTATGTGTTGTTCTCCCCCATGGTCTCTTTCTCTCTCTGTCTCTCTTCCTCCCCCTCTGACTCTCATCCCTTATGTAATGAAAGAATCTATAAGCATAATTTGCAGCATTAAAGTAAAAAGTATGTTTTTAAACATATTTTAATGGGCATGGATTTCTAGATCTCATAATCAGAGCAAGCATTGTGTTATCTGGCAAGAGTTTCTGTTACAATCCTTTTAGACTAAAATCAGATGTTTACTAAGTTGACCAGTTTTCCAAGACACCATTTAAAGGGACATGAAACCCATATGCAAATTTAAATAACTTTCCAATTTACATCTAATATCTAATTTTCTTCATTCTTTTTATGTCCTTTGTTGAAAATCATATCTAAATATGCTCAGTAGCTGCTGATTGGTGGCTGCACATAGATACTTCATGTGATTGGCTCACCCATGTGCATTGCTATTTCTTCAACAAAGGATATCTAAAGAATGAAGGCGTATCCTAGCCACTGCCTCACCAGCCTCTGACGTCACTGCACGTCACTGGTTGAGTTATGGTTAAACCTACCTTGTTCCTGAAGCTTGCATACTTACATAATACCTGTGTATGCTCACCCTGTTCCAGAGACCAAGCATACTTTACTTTCAGGAACCTGGGGAGTCAAGCATACTTACCTGATACCTGTGTATGCTCACCTTGTTCCAGAGACCAAGCATACTACCTTGCACCTGTGTATGCTCACCTGGTTCCTTAAATCCAAGCATACTTACCTGATACCTGAGTATGCTCACCTTGTTCCAGAGTCCAAATATACTTACCTGATACCTGTGTATGCCCACCTTGTTCCAGAGACCAAGCATACTACCTTGCACCTGCGTATGCTCACCTGGTTCCTGAAAGCCAAGCATACTAACCTGATACCTGTGTATGCTCACCTTGTTCAGGTGTGTATGCTTACCTGAACCCTTAAAGCCAAGCATACCTACCTGATACCTGAGTACGCTCACCTTGTTCCAGAGTCCAAACATACTTACCTGATACCTGTGTATGCCCACCTTGTTCCAGAGACCAAGCATACTACCTTGCACCTGTGTATGCTCACCTTGTTCCTGAAGCTGTGCCTGCTGTACCTACCTGGTATCCCTTGACAGTCTCACCAACAGTACCTGCTGAGTATCCTGCATCTGATATACCAGTGACAGCTTTCCTCAAACCAGCTGTGCCTTCTGTACCTACTTGCATGATTAAGGGCATTTGAGGCCGAAACCTCACACATTTACCTGTCTGTTATGCTTTAATAAACAGATGATTGCTTATAGTGCTGTGGACATCTTCCTTTTTGCTGTGCCTACCTGGTATCCTGTGTCAGTCTCACCAACAGTACCCACTGGGTATCCTGTGTCTGATATACCACTGACAGCTTTCCTCAAACCAGCTGTGCCTGTTGTACCTACCTGGTATCCTGTTGCAGTCTCACCAACAGTATCCGCTGGGTATCCTGTGCCTTCTGAGTATCCTGAGTCTGATATACCAGTGACAGCTTTCCTCAAACCAGCTGTGCTTGCTGTACCGTATCCCGTGACAGTCTCACCAACAGTTCTCGCTCGGTATCCTGTGCCTGATGTGTATCCTGAGTCTGATATACAGGTGACAGCTTTCCTCAAACCAGTTGTTCCTGGTATCCTGTGGCAGTCTCACAAACAGTACCCGCTGGGTATCCTGTGTCTGCTGTTTATCCTGTCTATACTATACCAGTGACAGCTTTCCTCAAACCAGCTGTGCCTGTTCTACCTACCTGGTATCCCATGACAGTCTCACCTTCTATACCATTGTGTGTATTGCACAATTTAAACATCATTGTCCACTAGACTTTGTTACTGCAATCTACTAAAGTATGCTGAAACTCGAATAGGACCTTTGTGTTCTGCCTTGGACCTATGTTCAAACTTGCTGTTTCTGTGATCTTCAATTTAATCTACCAACTGTTCTTTTACTTATCATTCAATAAAGCTTTCAAAAGACTTTTGTTGTTCAGTGCATCTGTTCCTGCATTTTGAGTTCCACACACCCTAACTTCCTCACACGTGGACTGTCACCACCAGTAAAGAAATTAATTGATCAGGTTAGCCTATATTTTGTTTTTGTGAAATGAGCAGCCTGTCCTGAATTTTGGAAACTTGGGTGTTAATCAAAAATTATTTAGGAAACAAATTTAGAAGAAAAAAAAAATCTCTTCCACCTCCTGCAAATCTAATTTGTATGGGATTGTTTCTGGTTTGTTTTTCTTAATTCTTTGTTTTGTCTGCTTTCCCTGTATTTTTGTGCATATAAGTATGCTATAGTTTTTTTACAAAAATTCATAATCCATAAAAAGGAGACACTTATTTAAAGAAGAATAGAAATAGCAAAATTACTAAACTGAGAATAAAGAATACACTTTGTAAGCACTCCCAGGTCAAATGTAAACAATATTGGTTTAACAGAGTCACGAATGTAATCGAAGGATGAAGATGGGGAGACAAGAAATTGACTTGAGTTAAAATATAACTTTTATTGGGGTTAAAAATTAAATAGGAAAAAATTATAAGTTAAAAACACACTTAAGCACCGACTGTAGTTTACTAAACTTAGCGTGACAATATCTTAATCTACAATAGTACCCACGGGCGATACTGCTATTTTAGGGTATCACCAAAATTGACTACCTGCCTTTTGGTCAAGTATCAATAGGTTGCTTGCAACATTAACTTCGAAGTTAAAATTAAATCAGACCACTATGTGGCAGGTGCAGGCTTAGCGAGTGAGAGAGTAGCGTGAATGGATAATCACTACTATTGGAAAGTGTGGAGTTGAAAAATCTAAAACGGTAGGTCAGATCTGTATATGAAGTGGATACTACTACTACAGAGATTTTTATACACTGTTATCTTTAAACCTAAGTTGCATTATGCCTGTCACACGGTTCTATTATGGTATAAATTAAGCGTACCCTTATCTTTAAATCTAAGTTGCATTATGCCTGTCACTTGGTTCCATTATGGTAAAAATCAGCATAACATGTAACGTATAAAACTAGTGCAAATAACAGTGTATAAAAATCTCTGTCACTCTGTTTTAAATGTGCTAAATAACAGCGTAAAATAGAATGTATTAAGATATTGCTATATATGTATTCTCTCATATTAATACCATCATCTATAACTGGAATAGCTTGCCCTAGCGATTGAATTGTGTAAACATTTCTCCTTACTAGGAATTTAGAATTGTATATAAATGTTTTTATTTTTTATTTCTAATTACCTATGTTCTTATTTGAGTATGTAAATATGTCACTTTGTTCGGTAATAATATAGCCCCTTCGACCCTTAAGATAAATGGACAGTTATCATAACAACTATCACATATTACTGTGAAAATTAAAACATAATCAGGCATCTAAGGGGTTAAATTAACTTTACCGGTATAAAGGGCAGAACAGGGAATCAGCTGCTATCCCTGATGAAGTGCTTTTTGTAGCAGGAAACGCGTCGGAGAGCAGCCTCTCCTGTGTGCTTGGGTGTATATACTATTATGTGTGCTTTATACTTTTAAACTGTATCAAATAAAATTGTTGTTTTAACTTTCTATCTACAGTGCAGCCTGCAATCCTTTCCATCAAATTGGTTTTTTTTTGCTCGTTTTCACAGCGTAGGGAAATCGCTGCTTTGAAAGGATTGTGAATTCAGTCTAGACACTGAGATGATAGTGCATGTGTAAGTGCTGCTGGAAACGTGCAATCAAATTGAGCTGAACAGCAGGTGTGTACAGCGTTCCGGATCACAAGGAAAGTAACAGAGTTTGCGAGCATCGCACTTCCCCTCCCTGCAGTGAGTAGGACAGGTAGGATGTATTGTCTGAAGCTGTAAGGTATAGTCCAGTGTGGGGGTTAATTGCCTTAACTTTGTGAAGAACTTGTTTAAACCTTGTGAAGAAAAGAAAAGAAATTTTGCAACAGACTGTACCTGTGAATTGGTGTAACATTGAATTAGTACCTGCTGTTTTACATGTTCTATATGCTCACACAGACCTTGAGGCTCTATTACTAAGACGTCACTTAAATTGAGTATACTAGGATTTGATACGCGCCGAGTGTTGGGAGTGAACACATAAGGACATACATCTACTATGCACACAACATATATATATTCATAAAATCACTGCACACTTGCACACAAATATCACTCAGAGAGAATCTAGCGACACAGACCGCTTTGCCGACTATGGTGCTCTTTGGAATTTTTGTATGAATGCTGATGTTGTTATAAATAGACGCTTGTGATTACACTTGTATATTAAAGCAACAATTTATGCACCTGGTTTGGGTGGCTTTATACAGGTTGCTTATTATAAATAGACACTTGTGATTACACTTGTATATTAAAGCAACAAGTTATGCACCTGGTTTAGGTGACTTTATACAGGTTGCTTATTATAAATAGACACTTGTGATTACACTTGTATATTAAAGCAACAAGTTATGCACCTGGTTTAGGTGACTTTATACAGGTTGCTTATTATAAATAGACACTTGTGATTACACTTGTATATTAAAGCAACAAGTTATGCACCTGGTTTAGGTGACTTTATACAGGTTGCTTGTTATAAATAGACACTTGTGATTACACTTGTATATTAAAGCAACAAGTTATGCATCTGGTTTAGGTGACTTTATACAGGTTGCTTATTATAAATAGACACTTGTGACTGATTACACTTGTATATTAAAGCAACAAGTTATGCACCTGGTTTAGGTGACTTTATACAGGTTGCTTATTATAAATAGACACTTGTGACTGATTACACATGTATATTAAAGCAACAAGTTATGCACCTGGTTTAGGTGACTTTATACAGGTTGCTTGTTATGAATAGACGCTTGTGATTACACTTGTATATTAAAGCAACAAGTTATGCACCTGGTTTAGGTGACTTTATACAGGTTGCTTATTATAAATAGACACTTGTGACTGATTACACATGTATATTAAAGCAACAAGTTATGCACCTGGTTTAGGTGACTTTATACAGGTTGCTTATTATAAATAGACACTTGTGACTGATTACACATGTATATTAAAGCAACAAGTTATGCACCTGGTTTAGGTGACTTTATACAGGTTGCTTATTATAAATAGACGCTTGTGATTACACTTGTATATAAAAGCAACAAGTTATGCACCTGGTTTAGGTGACTTTATACAGGTTGCTTATTATAAATAGACGCTTGTGATTACACTTGTATATAAAAGCAACAAGTTATGCACCTGGTTTAGGTGACTTTATACAGGTTGCTTATTATAAATAGACGCTTGTGATTACACTTGTATATAAAAGCAACAAGTTATGCACCTGGTTTAGGTGACTTTATACAGGTTGCTTATTATAAATAGACGCTTGTGATTACACGTATATTAAATTAAATTAAATAATACCACCAAGATAAATAGCAGTGTTGTGAGTTGTCTGTGTCCACATATCGTTGTGTATCAGCGAATAAATCGTGTATTATGTACTGTCACAAGCGCACTGTATAATAGCCATAAAATATCTGAATATAGTGAAGGTTGCACTTGCAACTGTCTGATCAAGCTGAATAATGGGCTTATAGAACAGTGTTTCCAATATTAATAATCTCTGATTAAGCAGCAGCACCAGACAAACAAGCATGTGTTTATACTAACAGCTTAGAGCGACCAATCAGTACAGTAGGTGCTTGTCAAAGGATTTTCGGTATCGGTGTCTCCACTTTATTATGTGAAAGCAGACAGCTGATAGTTACTGATTGTATACTCTCACCAGCGCAGTGTTTAATGCACACGGAATAAACTGGATATATTAGCTGTTGCAATCGCAACTCTATACTGTACTTAAGTTTGGTAGAAGGCTGGATACATTACTGTGTCACATATTGATAGTTTCCAGTTGTGCAACGACCCAAACCCACGTATATATATTTATACTAGCAACTTTCAGATGAAAAATAAGTGCAGTAGATTCGCTTAATCAAGTGCCAAAGGATTTTGGGTGTCTGTGTCTACACTCTGTTGTGTACCAGCGGGCAAGAAATGGTTATCAGCTATGTACTGTCACAAATGCACTATTAAATAACAGTAACTAAATAATGATTTCTAATTTCTGCGTTATTGTGTGCATACATACGCTGATTATTGTATAGTTAAGACCCGTACACAACCATGTTTGTTCACACTACATTTTTAAAGTTGGGTTTGATAAATATTCTGATCCGTAACCGCTTATAAAAGAGACATTCATTCATACGCTCTCATTCACTCTGTTAATCAGGGTTAAATGTATATTGCCAATAGCTATTCAAATGCCAGACGTCATATAATTCTATGTCATTAATGAATATTTATGAGGCATAGACTAGTGCAATAGAAGACTACAGTAAATTGTTCGGAAGCTTAAGGCTTTCTAAAAACACATGCAATGTGGTGAAACATGTTAGGGACGTTAGGGCAATGGTGAGGAGTCCTAGGAGCTCCTGTGATTTTAGAAAGCCTTAAGCTTCCGAACAATTTACTGTAGTCTACTACATAATAAAGTGGAGACACCGATACCGAAAATCCTTTGACAAGCACCTACTGTACTGATTGGTCGCTCTAAGCTGTTAGTATAAACACATGCTTGTTTGTCTGGTGCTGCTGCTTAATCAGAGATTATTAATATTGGAAACACTGTTCTATAAGCCCATTATTCAGCTTGATCAGACAGTTGCAAGTGCAACCTTCACTATATTCAGATATTTTATGGCGCTTGTGACAGTACATAATACATGATTTATTCGCTGATACACAACGATATGTGGACACAGACAACTCACAACACTGCTATTTATCTTGGTGGTATTATTTAATTTAATTTAATATACATGTGTAATCACAAGTGTCTATTTATAATAAGCAACCTGTATAAAGTCACCTAAACCAGGTGCATAACTTGTTGCTTTAATATACAAGTGTAATCAGTCACAAGTGTCTATTTATAACAAGCAACCTGTATAAAGTCACCTAAACCAGGTGCATAACTTGTTTCTTTAATATACAAGTGTAATCACAAGCGTCTATTCATAACAAGCAACCTGTATAAAGTCACCTAAACCAGGAGCATTAATTGTTGCTTTTAAATATTTGAACCACTACCGGTACAATCTATTAGTAACTATAAACGCTTGGACAATTGCTAAGATTACCATAATCCATTGAGACGCTACTGACCAATGCAGTATCATTTCCTAAGAAACTGAACTATTGATTACTTCTAACTACAACCATAACCGGTAATCAGATTATCAGGTGAATTATTTGGGGAATTTGATCGCACTCAGCATTACTCGAGTGGACAAACAAGATTACTAGAGCATTACATACCGAACCCCACTTTATTTCTCCTGAGACATACATAGACTGACAAGAAGTATTAATAATAATACTCGATTACTGCGCTAACTCTACTCTTATTAAATTTGATAAGGAACTATAGCGTTTTTTATTATCAACAGTGAAAATAAACATACCCAGGTACTCTTGGTCAAGATTCCTTAATCTCACTTGGTTATCCTAATTATTAATTTTATTTGGGTAGTATCCACTTCATATACAGATCTGACCTACCGTTTGAGATTTTTCAACTCCACGCTTTCCAATAGTAGTGATTATCCATTCACGCTACTCTCTCACTCGCTAAGCCTGCACCTGCCACATAGTGGTCTGATTTAATTTTAACTTCTAAGTTAATGTTGCAAGCAACCTATTGATACTTGTCCAAAAGGCAGGTAGTCAATTTTGGTGATACCCTAAAATAGCAGTATCCCCCTTGGGTACTATTGTAGATTAAGATATTGTCACGCTAAGTTTAGTAAACTACAGTCGGTGCTTAAGTGTGTTTTTAACTTTTAATTTTTTCCTATTTTATTTTTGACCCCAATAAAAGTTATATTTTAACTCAAGTCAATTTCTTGTCTCCCCATCTTCATCCTTGGATTACATTTGTGACTCTGTTATACCAATATTGTTTACATTTGACCTGGGAGTGCTTACAAAGTGTATTCTTTTTTCTCAGTTTAGTAATCAAGTTTATACACATAGCACCCACACCTAGCCATACCAGTTGGCTATATAAATAAAAGGCCATACCAGTTGGCTATATAAATAAAAGGCCATACCAGTTGGCTATATAAACAAAAGGCCATACCAGTTGGCTATATAAATAAAAGGCAGGTCTTTTACACACAAGTAGTGCCATTGGTAACCCCTCCAATTTATTAAGAAATAGCAAAATACCTGTGTGTTGTGAGTAAACTCGCGCAGTTGTTTCCGTATTTCTGTCCATGTATCTTCATTAAGCTGTTTATTTTGTCCCACACTGATAAGAGAGAGTATGAAAGATAAAAGAATACAGAGAAAAAGGAAAATAACAATAAGCCATTTTATTGCCAAAGAGAACATAATGCTTTATAAGAAAAACGTTGTAAAAAGCTGAAAACAAGGCAAGGTTGTAAGCAAAGATAATTTGATCTAAAAACTTTCTAAAAGGCTTTTTTCTCCTCCAACCATTTAAGCACTAAATTAGTGGGTGGCAATGATAGTTATCATGGACCACCAACTGGCCACACATACCACAAGCAATGTGGATACATTGGATGCAGAAGGATTTCTGGTTTCTCCTGATCTACCTTGAAAACAAGGAATTTGTACGGATCACAAAGTTTCACTTTTTTTTAAAAATAAAAAATCATTAAATGCTTTTTTTTTTTTAAACCTAAGGAGAAATTTTCCCTAAATCCTGGAAACCCAGCTCTTGAAAAATTGAATTGACTGTCCCAAATCTATATAAAAAAAATCATAACTATTTTGAGTCAATTTAGTCAGGGGTTTTAGGATCATAAGTGGCTATATCTCAATATTATAATTCATTGATTACAAGAGGAAAAGATTCAGAAACAAAGAAAATATTGCAAGTTTGTTTTTGAACTTATTGGGAAATAGAAGGAAAATAATTTGATAACTTGTGTCACTCTTTCATAGAGATATAGACCACCAGCTTACATTCTTATCAGAAAAAATGTATCAGGAATCTTAGATTTCCTCTTTTTGAAAAACTTTAATCTACTGCTCTAACAAATAATCCAATACATTGTTTTTCTTCATCCCATGATATGTTCTCAGATGACTACTGTTTTGTCTTTAAACATGTCCTGGGTGGGACAACCATGAGCAGCCATAACCCCACCATCACACTCTCAGTCCTGGGTGCTGGGTAGGATGTATATGATGGAACATATACTGAGAGTGTGATGGTGGGGTTATGGCTGCTCATGGGTGAATTAGTGACAACTCAGGATGGAGTCAGAGAAATTCAGGGGTCTTAGAAGGGTAAGGAGGTGTGCATTGGACAGATCTTAACATACTACTAGACACCTTTTAATACCATGGAATTTATAATGAAGGCAATGCATCGGTAGTTCCAGAGCTCCCAACCCAGGAACATCCTGTAAAATGTGAAATGGCTAGGAAGGTTAAACAGCAATCCATGTTTGAGAGTTCTACCATCATCCTGTTGCCTCAGAAAAAAAATCAGTGCTATAAAAACTGAACCATTTTTATATAAGTTGAAGTTTCCTGAAAATGTTCTTTACAGCTATTAAGGTAAATATTGAATTTGATTTAGGGCCTGATCAGAAACTCGCTGCCATGGACATAAATTACACAAAGTCTTAAGAATTCTTTTATATCTTATACTGTAATGTAGGAGTCTCCTCTTCACATGCGAAACCCTGTCTAGTGAAATAAACATCGTGCAATGTAAAATTCTTTGAGGAACCTCTCCATACTAATCTTGCCTGAGCAGAGAGCTTTAGCTCATTGGGTCCTTAATCTGAAATAAAAAATCTGATGCTTAATATTCTACAACATAACACATCAAATTTTCTTCCAAGTGTGATTTTGATATCACCATTGGTGAAACCATTATCCAATTAAATCAACAAGCTTACTGCTTTTTTTGTTGTATTTTAATATATATTGTGTTATTTAGTAAGATGCCAAATTTGATATAGTTTGCTTAGAAAAAACAGCCCTTAATGAAAGGTTCTAGACAAAATTGATTCTCTGCTACATCTTATATGTCTAGATTCCACTCATTTCCTTTTTAGTTAAAGAACTCACAAATAAGACATTGTGGCAAACTTTGGAGAGCACTATCACAAAGTATTTACCTGACCAAAACTCTCACTATCATCATAAACTCTATAAATATTAGACTTGTGCATGGTCGAAAAATTCATTTTGGTTCGGTTCGGATCGATTCGGATTTTTTCGAATTTCGGTTTGGATCGATTCAAATTCGGAAAAATGCCAATGAATTTGTTTCGGATTTGTTTCCGATTCATTCGGATGCAAATAAATTCGGCTGGATTCGGTTTGGTTGATTTGGAAATTTGGAATTTCGGTATGTGTTAGGTGGGATGTGCTGTGTATTAGACTAGTATTATGTACTGTATATTAGGTGTAACCCATAGCAGAGTGATATAACCTAATATACTGTACAATACTAGTGTAATCCATGGCCATCCAAATCTACCGAATAAATACGAACTAATTCGGATTTATTGAGTAGATTCGGTACTACCGTAATTTGGAAATTTGAATCGATCTGAATCTCCGAATTTAACAAATTCGTCCGAATTTGGATTCGGAATGAATCGATCGCACATGTCTAATAAATATAACCTATTTCAAGGATCATTTCAATATCTTCTGTAACAATTGCAACTGCAAACATCACATGGAAAAAAAAACAACTTGTGCTTTATGATTAACATGTACGTTATTTATACTCCTAAATGAATATACATATATAGCTAGATTATGAGGGAAGAGCTAACAGGCGCAAGCGATAAGGGATTTATCCCGGGTGTTTGTGCGCGTTGGGTTTTTCGCTCGTATTACAAGTTGAAAGTATTTGGATCCCTTGAACACAATTGAAGTTAAAGAAGGTGGTGTTAGCGCAACCTCAGAATTACAGTCATAATAATCAAACCAGGATAGGAGATCCCCAAAGAGGTGCGCTAGTGTGGAGTGGAATTCGCAAATGTCCTCCGTATTTCAGGCTGCGCTCCCAGATAAGGCGATCCGAACTGGACTCCTAAAGCAGATAAAGACAAAAAAGGAGAGGCGCCAAGGCATAGAGCAGTATCATCGAGTAGCACCAGTAGGATGAACAACCCTCCCCCAGATGAACGGAATACTCACAAGCGGAGCTACACAATGTGTCAGTAATCGCAAGCCGGAACTATTGAGAGTCGCCCGGCAGACATGCAGGGGCTAGATGACGTTCAGGACCTCGTCCAATCAATCACAGTGTCAGTTCCTCCCGATCTCGCCCAGTAGCAGTCTTGTAATAGAGCTGATGTTGTGGGCTGGGATCACTGGCTTGCACATATACGTGTGTAGTAAATATACCACAACAGCGCAGGTATAAGGAGATAACTGTTTATTAAAATGTATACATAAAAACAATAGCAGCAACGCGTCTCTCGTCCACCTGCCGAGAAACACGTTGCTGCTATTGTTTTTATATATACATTTTAATAAACAGTTATCTCCTTATACCTGCGCTGTTGTGGTATATTTACTACACACGTATATGTGCAAGCCAGTGGTTTCTGTGACTGAGGCCCTGTTTTGCATCATGCCCTGCTGCTGACAGTCTGAGCCATAAAACTCTATCCTGTGTATCTCTGGAACTAAAAGCTTGAGTGGCTTTATGACTCACTCAATGCATAGACAATAACATTTGGTGGAGTAAACCTTAGAAACTATTTATAAAGCTCCTGGCACTTCAAAGAAAACGCAAACAAACACAATTCTTCTTGAAAAGCAGATAACTGTTTTTAGCTCACAAACTGAACAGAATTAACCCCTTCTCAGCTAAATCCTAAGGTATTCGTGACACCTCCCCCAATAAGAGACGCAAAAGGGGGTGGCTACGAGCCACTCCCGATGCGTATCAAAGGGAGCTTCCCCTTGGGGTGATAACGCCATTGCCAGACAAATTGCACATAGCCGTTTTGCCTTCAGGATGCCCTCCATTTAAAATTGACACACTAGTTGCTCTACCCAGCTGATTTAATATATTGCAGGACCCCTCCCATGCAGCCTGTAGCTGTTTCTGCCTCATGGGTGTTAGTACCAGAACATTTTGCCCCATCTCATATACTCCCTCTCTGGCTGTAAAATCCGGTAACTGTTTTTGTGGGAATATGGTATTGGCATCTCTGGGTTTACCAGGTACCTCCCCCAATAAGGCTTGCATCTTATCCCTGAATAACACATTATCCCCTTTTACAGAGGTGCCTGTGAGGGTCTTGCTACCTATTGTGTGCTCCCTGAACATATTGTGTGCTGTCAGTTGCTGCTTAACTACCACGGCTCTTGCCCTCCCACTGGAGTAGAATTCATGTACTCCTGCACTCTGTTATGGTTGGTAGGGGGTTGACTAACTGCCCCCCTCCTCTCCACTGTGGGTCCTAGCTGCTGAGTCTGCTGGGGACTCTGATGCTGCACACCTATCAGTGTATTTGCTGAATGGCACTGTGGGGCTGTGTAAATACACTTCTCTGTACTCCCCCCCCCTGTGCCTGCAGTCTGTATCAGTCTCTGTCCTCTAGTCTGTGCAGTCTGTTTATAGGTCACAGCTGAGGTTACTGGGGTCTCTGTCACCCACAATGTTTCACACTCACTCTGGGGGTCCCTCAAAGAGTATCATGTACCCTACTCCCCCACACATTCTGAAATCTGTGGCTCTGCTGCTTGTGTCATAGAGTGGGCTACCTTTTCCCCCTGCTCTCTCTCACAGTCAGTCTGCCATTTCACATCCTCACACCGAATTTGGGATCCTTCTGACACTGGTGCAGACAAGCACACATCTTCCTTCTGCCATTTATCCCATATATCTTGTCCTTCCACATGGGACTCAAGGGGTTCTGGCACAGACTGGCACACATCATCCAGCGGCCCAGTCACCCAGTCATTCTCTCCCCCATCAATCTCACCTCCTTCTATAGAATTCACTGATTCAATCACAGACAGATACTCACCACTCATCTGCCTCCTCTCACAGACAGTTTCTCCCTGTACAGTTAAACTCAGTTCAGGCACGGACAGACCCACACAGTCTTTCTGCCTTTCTCCACCATCAGTCTCACACTGTACAGTTTCACATCTCAGCACAGACACCCCCAGTTCAGGCACAGCACTTTGCACACATGCACTCTGTCCTCTCTCCTGGTCATAATGTCTCTGAGCATTTTCACATACAGCCCTTTTCACATAAGGGTCTACAACTAATGTCCCTAGGTAACTGGTAGCATTGTCAGGCACATAAAGAGATAACAATCTACCCAAATCAGTACCCAGTAAAACATCATTAGGAATATTTTCAGATACCCCCACATTTCTTAAACCTCTCCCCGCTCCCTGATCAAGATATACACGTGCCATAGGCACTGCAAGTTTCATTCCCCCAATCCTTTTAACTGCTACAGTCCTGCCAGGAATAATGTCCTGAGAGAGCACCAGCGCTGGATGTACAAGAGTCACGGCTGCGCCTGTGTCCTGAAGCCCAAGTGTTACCTTAGTTCCAACGAGCACAGGTTGCAAGTTCTCCTGGTTGCTTTCCTCTGGAAGTATAACAAATAAAACAGATGCCGGTACTTCTGAGGGATTACCCCCTCCAGTTGATTGCACCAAGTTAATCCTCTCTGGGCAAGTGGAGCTGATGTGGCCCACTTTGTTGCAAGCAAAACACCTGCGGGTGTCCCCCTGCCCAGATGCAGCACTCGCCCCTCCTTTCCCTGAGGAACAGATACATGAAACAAAGACACAGCAGGTTTTGTGAAGGGGGTCGTGCAGCAGCTCCTTACAAGGTGGATCCCCCCTTAGAAAAGGATTTTCTCCCATTCCCTGGTGACCTGTTGGCTGTGTAAAAATCAGCCAGCTCACCAGCTTCCAATGCTGTTATGAGTTTACGGTCCAAAACCCATTCTTGAACTTCTGCTGGGCACAGCTGCATAAATTGCTCCTTCACGATCAAATCTTCCAGCTCTTCTATAGTGGCAACCTTTAGCCCTCTGACCCACTGTTTAAAGGCTGTCATCAAGTTCCCAACAGCTGCAGTATAGCTCTCAGACGTACCTTTCTGCAGAGAACGGAATTTCTTCCTGTACACCTCAGGAGTAAGATTATATCTCCTCTGTAGTGCAGCTTTGATGGAATCATAGTCCTGATCAAACTCTGGGAGTAGTTTAGCAAAAGCCTCCAGTGCAGGACCTTTCAGGCCAGGGGTAAGGTACTTGGCCCACTGCTCCCTTGGCAGCTGGAACTGTCTGCAAACTTTCTCAAAGCTACGCAGGAATACATCCACATCGCCATCTTTCTCCAGAGTGGGAAATACTCTGCACGCACTCTGGGAGCAGGTGGGTCTCTAGGTTCACTAACAACAGGTGAGACCATCCCTCTCTCCAACCGTACAAGTTGTAGCTGATACTCTCTCTCAGCCTGTCATTCAGCAGCCTGTCTTTCAGCTGCCAGAGACTCTCTCTCAGCTGCCAAAGACTCTCTCTCAGCTTCCCTAGCCGCCTGTCTCTCAGCCACAGCAGCCTGTCTCTCATAAAATTTTGTAATCAGTTCCATGCGCAAACTTGCATCCACTGAGCCCATATATTTCAGAACAGTTTGCAAATAACAGTCCAATGAATCCCCAGATCCTGATGAATCACTGCCCACAGCTGCAGACATCTCTCCTGAGACTTCACCTGGTGTGGTTTGGCTGTTATCATATTCAAAAAGAGCTTGTATTAGTCCATCTTTGTTCTCTCCATGGGTTGGAATATCACGCTCCTGGCATAACAGTGCCAACACTTCTTTAGTCTGCTCCTTATACGTCTCCATAGTAAAAATAAAAATAGAAAAGAAAAACAGAGAATAGGGAAGGGGACTGTTTGCAATGTGTGACTATATAATGCACTGAGTTTTAGCCTTAGGAAATTGTAAGAAACAATTTCTTTTAGTACCGGGATTTTCACACTAGCAAATCCACAAGCACTAAAATCTAATAAATTTTTTTTATCTACACCGCTGCCCACCAATTTGTGATGAACCAAGGTTATCCAACCCTGCGCCAGTCACTTATTTGGCACAGAAAGGGTTATCAGCCCCCTTTTACTGTCACAAATAGGTCACAATCTAGCCACACCAGGCCAGCTTGTGATGTAGTTCAGTGGGTGCCAGAGTTAACAACACTCCCTAGTCTGTACTAGACGTAAAAGAAATGCCCAAAACTCCCCTTTAATGGCACCCACACTAAACTAACAGACATATAGCTCCAATACTGCCACCACTTAAAATTTATTAAAGGGAAAATTCTAAGAAAAAACCCAGACTTACACATTAATTCTCTGAATACAATTTAGCAGAAAATAACCTTAATTATACAGTTCTAATATCCCAGTCTCTTTTAGTAACGTGGTTCAATTATTAGACAAAGGCCAAACTTAATAAAGGAATTATTTATTATGCTAAAAATATTATGCACAATGCATTATTAATAAAAAGTTGTTACAAATAAAATTACACAAACAGATTAAAATAAAAAGAGGAGAAAAACAAATTGAATACTTTCCTAGTCTCAAGATCTGAGCCATGGGCTGGCATGAAGCAATGGTCCTTACTCTGTAGAACAGCTCCCCTTTTAAGAATGACAATTTTACATGTTGAAGCATCAAACTTTATACATATTTTCCAGAGATCAAGTTGCCTGACCACACCCTCCTGGGCAGGCTAAGGAACCCCCTGTCCTTTATGACCTTCAATAAACTAAGTTTTTGCCTGACATTATAGAACCCATTATAATTTCTGCTAGGTAACTCTATTTCCATATATACATATCGGGAATCTCTTAGTTTCATTGGGAGAATCGGTTTGATATCAGATATGACATAGGTTGTCATATTTAGCTTCATTTAATGTCATAACAGTTTAAAGCACATATATATATTATACCAATGTCCTTTTAGTGACCTTATCAGTTTCTGTGACTGAGGCCCTGTTGTGCATCATGCCCTGCTGCTGACAGTCTGAGCCATAAAACTCTATCCTGTGTTTCTCTGGAACTAAAAGCTTGAGTGGCTTTATGACTCAATGCATACACAATAACATTTGGTGGAGTGAACATAGAAACTATTTATAAAGCTCCTGGCACTTCAAAGAAAACACAAACAAACACAGGACACAATTCTTCTTGAAAAGCAGATAACTGTTTTTAGCTCACAAACTGAACAGAATTAACCCCTTCTCAGCTAAATCCTGAGGTATTCGTGACACCTATGTAAATACAAAACACAGGATTGGACCACACTCACAGACTGGACTAGGTATACATCCTAAGCCACAGCAAACTCCACAGCCCTGAACACTGACAGACAGCTGCAAAGTTCTCAGCAAACCAGGCAGTTAATCCCAGAGCAACCTGGGTGACAGGCCCGCAGGGAAGCATTACAAACATTATCAACACAACACACAGAAAACCTGGCACTCACCAGCAGATTCAGAGTAATGTTTAAAAGCAAAACTGGGGGAAGTCGGTTACATTTAGTGCCAAAGGATGAAGTCCAGGACCACAACAAGGTCTCCCCCTTCCTGGGAACCTAAATCAGCACCCACACAATGCATACTATCAAACAAACCAACTGGGAACCTCCCAGGGTGACACAGGCTTTTGTAACCTCCCCTATGTAAATACAAAACACAGGAATGGACCACGCTCACAGACTGGACTGGGTACACATCCTAAGCCACAGCAAACTCCACAGCCCTGAACACTGACAGACAGCTGCAAAGTTCCCATCAACCCAGGCAGTTAACCCCAGAGCAACCTGGTTGACAGGCCCGCAGGGAAGCATTACAAACATTATCAACACAACATACAGAAAACCTGGCACTCGCCAGCAGATTTACAGTAATGTTTAAAAGTGAATCTTTTGGCGAGTGCCAGGTTTTCTGTGTGTTGTGTTGATAATGTTTGTAATGCTTCCCTGCGGGCCTGTCACCCAGATTGCTCTGGGTTGCTGAAAACTTTGCAGCTGTCTGTCAGTGTTCAGGGCTGTGGAGTTTGCTGTGGCTTAGGATGTGTACCCAGTCCAGTCTGAGTGTGGTCCATTCCTGTGTTTTGTATTTACATAGGGGAGGTTACAAAAGCCTGTGTCACCCTGGGAGGTTCCCAGTTGGTTTGTTTGGAAGTATGCATTGTGTGGGTGCTGGTTTAGGGTCCCAGGAAGGGGGAGACCTTGTCGTGGTCCTGGGCTTGATCCTTTGGCGCCAAATGTAACTGACTTCCTAAAGTTTTGCTTTTAAACATTACTGTGAATCTGCTGGTGAGTGTATGTGTGTGTATATGTATGTATGTGTGCACATACATATTTACCGATATAAACACATAAATACACACATATATATACACACACACCTTTGAGCCCTGCCCTGTCAAACACCATGGCATATACCATGTCTCCCTTTCTATACATTTTATTAATATTAAACTTATATTTAACATTAAGGGCTAGATTACAAGTGGCCCGCAATCGATTGCACTTGGGTTTTTGCGATCATTTGCATGCAGGTTAAATTGCGCTCATATTAAAAGTTAAGCTCAATCATTACCGCTATTCGTCAAGTTGCACAAAAAACATCAAAAATACATTACAAAGTACACTTACACTCATAATAACACTTTCTAATATTTATTATAAAAAAAATATTGCACAAAAAAATTATAAGGGTTAAAAGATATGAGATCTCAGCTGTTAGAAAAAAAAAGCAAACAAAGGACTTTAACATAAATATATGTATATGTATGTATTTATATGTGTACTAGGCAATAAGCCTGCCCAGAGGGCAGTTTATTTTTTTAAAAACTGCAAACCCCAAAGCTAATATTACAAAAATAAAAAATGTAGGATTACAGAAAAAAAATAATCAAAGCTATCTAAAATAAAAAATGTAAACCTAAACTAATACCCTTATACAAATAAAAAATCCCCCCAAAATAAAAAAACACCCCCTAATCTATCAATAAACTACCAATAGCCCTTAAAAGGGCCTTTTATAAAGCATTGCCCTAAAGAAATCAGCTCTTTTAAATACAAAAATTACAACGTACCCCCTACAAGTAAAACCCCTAAAATTGCCCTTAAAATGGCATTCAGCTCTTTTACTGCTCTTAAAAGGGCAATCAGCTACCTATTAACCCCTAAACCGAGGCCCTCCCGCATCGCAAACACTAAAATAACATTATTAACCCCTAATCTGATGCTTTAGACATCACCGCCACTATAATAAACATATTAACCCCTAAACCGCCATACTCATGCATCGCTCACACTAGTTAAATATTATTAACCCCTAATCTGCCGCCCCTAACATCGCCGCCGCCTACCTACATTTATTAACCCCTAATCTTCCGCCCCCAACGTCACCGACACTAACCCTAAGTCTAACCGTAACCCTAACACCCACTAACTTTAATGTAATTAAAATAAATAAAACCTACTATTAATAACTAAATAATTCCTATTTAAAACAAAATACTTACCTGTAAAATAAACCCTAAGATAGCTACAATATAACTAATAGTTACATTGGCCTCTATTTATCAAGCCGTCAACCGCAAATATGCTGGAATTCCACAGCGTATTTTTGGCGAGGCTGATTCGCCATAGTTATCAAGCCCTACAGACCGGCAAAAGTAGAATCTAGTGACGTAACATACGATCCACCGGACTCAGTCCGACACAGATCGATGGTTACGTCACTCCAGATGTTCCGAACGCAAGTTCGGCACAATCTGACTACTATTGGAATTTATCAAAGAACAACCAGGTATGCTCACCACTATTCCAGCCCAGCATACCTGGTTTTCAATCCGCCGCCCTGGAGGCGGCGGATCCCATAGGAGTCAATGTGAGTCTGACATCAGCAAAAGCTCATGTTCGCTGCTGCCCGATATCCCATTGATTCCTAAGGGAAGTGTCTGCACCTAACACCCTAACATGTACCCCGAGTCTAAACACCCCTAATTTGCCCCCCCCTACACCGCCGCCACCTACATAATTATTATTATTAACCCCTAAACCACCGCTCCCGGACCCCGCCGCAACTAAATAAAATGTTTAACCCCCTAAACCGCTGCTCCCGGATCCTGCCACCGGCTATATTACATTTATTAACCCCTAATCTGCCCCCCCTACACCACCGCCACCTACATTATATCTATTAACCCCTAAACCTAAGTCTAACCCTAACCCTAACACCCCCTAACTTAAATATTATTTAAATTAATCTAAATAAATATTCCTATAATTAAATAAATTATTCCTATTTAAAACTAAATACTTACCTATAAAATAAACCCTAAGATAGCTACAATATAACAAATAGTTACATTATAGCTATTTTTTTGTAAAAAAAAGAAATACACCCCCAACATTAAAACCCACCACACACACACCCAACCTTACTCTAAAACCCACCCAAACCCCCCTTAAAAAAAACTAACACTACCCCCTGAAGATCTCCCTACCTCGAGCCATCTTCACCCAGCCAGGCCTAAGTCCACAACGAATCCGGGCGAAGTGGTCCTCCAGATGGGCAGAAGTCTTCATCCAATCCGGCCAGAAGAGGTCCTCCAGGTGGGCAGAAGTCTTCATCCAAGCGGCATCTTCTATCTTCTTCCATCCGGCGAGGAGCGGCACCATCTTAAAGACATCCAACGCGGAGCATCCATTGATCCCGACGACTAAACGGCGAATGACGGTTCCTTTAAATGATGTCATCCAAGATGGCGTCCCTTGAATTCCTATTGGCTGATAGGATTCTATCAGCCAATCGGAATTAAGTAAGGAAAAATCTCATTGGCTGATGAAATCAGCCAATCGGATTGAAGTTCAATCTGATTGGCTGATCCAATCAGCCAATAGGATTGACCTCACATTCTATTGGCTGATTGGGACAGCCAATAGAATGGGAGGTCAATCCGATTGGCTGATTTCATCAGCCAATGGGATTTTTCCTACCTTAATTCCGATTGGCTGATAGAATCCTATCAGCCAATCGGAATTCAAGGGACGCCATCTTGGATGACGTCATTTAAAGGAACTGTCATTCGTCGTTTAGTCGTCGGGATCGATGGATGCTCCGCGTCGGATGTCTTCAAGATGGTGCCGCTCCTCGCCGGATGGAAGAAGATAGAAGATGCCGCTTGGATGAAGACTTCTGCCCATCTGGAGGACCTCTTCTGGCCGGATTGGATGAAGGCTTCTGCCCATCTGGAGGATCACTTCGCCCGGATTCGTTGAGGACTTAGGCCCGGCTGGGTGAAGACGGCTCAAGGTAGGGTGATCTTCAATGGGGTAGTGTTAGGTTTTTTTAAGGGGGGTTTGGGTGGGTTTTAGAGTAAGTTTGGGTGTGGGTGGTGGGTTTTAATGTTGGGGGGGTGTATTTCTTTTTTTACAGGTAAAAGAGCTGATTACTTTGGGGCAATGCCCCGCAAAAAGCCCTTTTAAGGGCTATTTGTAATTTAGTATAGGGTAGGGAATTTTATTATTTTGGGGGGATTTTTTATTTTATTAGGGGGCTTACATTAGGTGTAATTAGTTTAAACTTCTTGTATTTTTTTTTATTTTCTGTAATTTAGAGGGTTTTTTTGTACATTAGTTAATTTTAGTTATTTTTATTTAAATGTAGGTAATTGTATTTAATTTATTTAATTGTAGTATAGTGTTAGGTGTAATTGTAACTTAGGTTAGGATTTATTTTACAGGTATATTTGTAGTTATTTTAACTAGGTAGCTATTAAATAGTTAATAACTATTTAATAGCTATTGTACCTAGTTAAAATAAATACAAAGTTGCCTGTAAAATAAAAATAAACCATTAAATAGCTACAATGTAACTATTAGTTATATTGTAGCTATCTTAGGGTTTATTTTATAGGTAAGTATTTAGTTTTAAATATGAATAATTTATTTAATTATAGGAATATTTATTTAGATTAATTTAAATAATATTTAAGTTAGGGGGGTGTTAGGGTTAGGGTTAGACGTAGGTTAAGGGGTTAATAGATATAATGTAGGTGGCAGCGGTGTGGGGGGGCAGGATAGGGGTTAATATATATAATGTAGGTGGCGGCGGGGTCCGGGAGCGGCGGTTTAGGGGTTAATAAATTTATTATAGTTGCAGCGGGGTCCAGGAGCGGCGGTTTAGGGGTTAATAAATTTATTTAGTTGCGGGGGGCTCCGGGAGCGGCGGCATAGGGGGTAAAACAGTATAGTATAGTGTGGGTGCTTAGTGACAGGCTAGCAAGAAAGCTGCGAATAAGCCAATGAGCAGCGAGATCGATGACTGTAAGTTAACCACAGTCCGCTGCTCATCGCACCATACTTGGTGTGCAGCTTTTTGACAGCTTTCTTGATAAATTTGGCGAACGTATTCATGTCCGCAGCGACGATGTTAGGCGAGCTTAGGCGAGCGTATTGGGGCCGGCAAATGCAGGTAAGTAGACAGCTTGATAACTAGAGGCCATTGTATCTAGCTTAGGTTTTATTTTTATTTCACAGGCAAGTTTGTATTTATTTTAACTAGGTGGAATAGTTACTAAATAGTTATTAACTATTTACTAACTAACTAGCTAAAATAAATACAAATTTACCTGTAAAATAAAACCTAACCTTAGTTACAGTAACACCTAACGTTACACTACAATTAAATCAATTACATAAATTAAATACAATTAACTTAATTACAAAAAAGAAATGATCAGATATGTAAACTAATTACACCTAATCTAATATTCCTATCAAAATAAAAAAAGCCCCTCAAAATAAAAAAAAACCCTAGCCTAAACTAAACTGCCAATAGCCCTTAAAAGGGCCTTTTGCAGGGCATTGCCCCAAAGAAATCATCTCTTTTACCTGTAAAAAAAATACAAACAACCCCCCAATAGTAAAACCCCCCACCCACACAACCAACCCCTCAAATAAAATCCTAACTAAAAAACCTATGCTCCCCATTTCCCTGAAAAGGGCATTTGTATGGGCATTGCCCTTAAAAGGGCATTTAGCTCTTTTCAGTGCCCAAACCCTAACCTAAGAATTAAACCCACCCAATAAACCCTTAAAAAAACCTAACACTAACCCCCGAAGATCCACATACAGTTTTTGAAGTCCCGACATCCATCCTCAAAGAAGCCGGCAGAAGTCCTCAACGAAGTGGCAGAGGTCTTCATCCAACCGGGCAGAAGTCTTCATCCACCCGGGCAGAAGTCTTCATCCAGACGGCATCTTCTATCTTCATCCATCTGGCGCGGAGTGGGTACATCTTCAAGACATCCGGCGCGGAGCATCCTCTTCAATCGACGTCTTCTTCCGAATGAGGTTTCCCTTTAAATGACGTCATCCAAGATGGCGTCCCTTAGATTCCGATTGACTGATAGATTTCTATCAGCCAATCGGAATTAAGGTTGAAAAAATCCTACTGGCTGTTGCAATCAGCCAATAGGATTGAGCTTCAATCCTATTGGCTGATCCAATCAGCCAATAGGATTGAGCTTGCATTCTATTGGCTGATTAGATCAGCCAATAGGATTGAAGCTCAATCCTATTGACTGATTGCAACAGCCAATAGGATTTTTTCAACCTTAATTCCGATTGGCTGATAGAAATCTATCAGCCAATCGGAATCTAAGGGACGCCATCTTGGATGACGTCATATAAAGGTAAACCTCATTCGGCAGAAGACGTCAATTGAAGAGGATGCTCGCGCCGGATGTCTTGAAGATGGACCCGCTCCGTGCCGGATGGAGAAGATAGAAGATGCCGCCTGGATGAAGACTTCTGACCGGTTGGATGAAGACTTCTGCCTCTTCGTTGAGGACTTCTGTTGGCTTAGTTGAGGATGGATGTCGGGTCTTCAAAAACTATAAGTGGATCTTTGGGGGTTAGTGTTAGGTTTTTTAAAAGGGTTTATTGGGTGGGTTTTATTTTTAGGTTAGGGTTTGGGCACTGAGAAAGAGCTAAAAGCCCTTTTAAGGGCAATGCCCATCCAAAGGGCAATGGGGAGCTTAGGTTTTTTTAGTTAGGATTTTATTTGGGGGGTTGGTTGTGGGGGTGGTGGGTTTTACTCTTTGGGGGTTGTTTGTATTTCTTTTACAGGTAAAAGAGCTGATTTCTTTGGGGCAATGCCTGGCAAAAGGCCTTTTTAAGGGATATTGGTAGTTTAGGTTTTTTTATTTTGGGGGGGCTTTTTGATTTTCATAGGGCTATTAGATTAGATGTAATTAGTTTAAATATCTGATCATTTCTTTTTTTTATTTTGTGTAATTTAGTGTTTGTTTTTTTTGTAATTTAGTTAATTGTATTTAATTTATGTAATTTATTTAATTGTAATGTAAGGTTAGGTGTTAGTGTAAGACAGGTTAGGTTTTATTTTACAGGTAAATTTGTATTTATTTTAACTAGGTAGTTATTAAATAGTTAATAACTATTTAGTAACTATTCTACCTAGTTAAAATAAATACAAACTTGCCTGTGAAATAAAAATAAAACCTAAGCTATATACAATGTAACTATTAGTTATATTGTAGCTAGCTTAGGGTTTATTTTATAGGTAAGTATTTAGTTTTAAATAGGAATTATTTAGTTATTAATAGTAGGTTTTATTTAGATTTATTTTAATTACATTAAAGTTAGTGGGTGTTAGGGTTAGGGTTAGACTTAGGGTTAGGTTTAGGGGTTAATAAATTTAGTACAGTGGCGGCGACATTGGGGGCGGCAGATTAGGGGTTAATAAGTGTAGGTAGGTTGCGGCGACATTGGGGGCGGGAGATTAGGGGTTAATATGTATAATGTAGGTGTCAGCGATGTCGGGGGCAGCAGATTAGGAGTTAATAAATATAATGTAGGTGTCGGCGATGTCAGGGCGGCAGATTAGGGGTTAATAAGTGTAAGATATGGGGTGTTTAGACTCGGGGTTCATGTTAGGGTGTTAGGTGTAAACATAAATTTAGTTTCCCCATAGGAATCAATGGGGCTGCGTTATGGAGCTTTACATTCCTTTTTTGCAGGTGATAGACTTTTTTCAGCCGGCTCTCCCTATTGATGTCTACGGGGAAATCGTGCACGAGCACGTAAAACCAGCTCACTGCAGCTTTCAGCAGCGCTGGTATTGGAGTGCGGTATGGAGCTCAATTTTGCTCTACGCTTACTTCTTGCCTGCTAACGCTGGGTTTTTGTAAACCTGTAATACCAGCGCTGTAGGGAAGTGAGCGGTGACAATAACGTGCAAGTTATTACCGAGCAGCTCTTACCGCAAAACTTGTAATCTAGCCATTAGGTATTTGCGTTGTGGGGTTGGCGGTGTAGGAGTTAATAGGTTAATTAGGTTTATTGCGATGTGGGCGGTTGGCGGTTTAGGGGTTTATCGGTTAATTAGTTTTAGTGCGATGGGGGGGTTAGCAGTTTAGGGGTTAATATTTTATTTATGTTATTTGCGTTGTTCAATTTGCGGATTAGGACCTAATTACTTTATTATTTTGCGATATGGGGGTTGACTGTTTAGGTGTTTGTTAAATACTTTGTGTGGGTGGTTAGGTTTTTTTTGTTAATTCTTCGTGCGGGAGGTAAGTTTTTTGTTATACTTCGTGCGGGCGGTTAGGTTGTTTTTTTTTATTTCTTGCGGGCGGTTATGTGATTTTTTTCTTTATTTCGGGCGGGCGGTTGCGTGTTTTTTGTTTGTTTCCTTAATGCTTCATTTGCCTACGCTGCATCCAGGTGGATTCTTTTGGCTGTGTGTGCAGCCTACATTCTTTTGGCTGCCTTGTGCAGCCAAAATTCCTTTGAGGATGCGTGCGCAACTGGCGATAGGCGCGTTACATATGCGATTATAATATAGATATATGTATTTACAAACATATATACACATATAAACACATAAATACATATGTATACATATATATACATTTATATAAGTGCATCGGAGCCCTTTGCAATTAGGTGGATGAAAACCTGTAAAAGCATATTTAAAATAAGCGATTGGGTATGCACATATGAGAACGCGCAACCGTCTTTGCGCGCAAGTCGTATGTTAGGTTTGTTTTCCACTTTTTTCTCTCCATTGACTTCTTTGCAGAAAGAGGTTATCTTTTGCTCGACAGTCTAATTGCTCTAGAAGTAACCTACGCGAGCGCAATAACTTTTTACTTTCAACTCATAATACCAGCACAACCCGACACATTCAAAAAGATTTCTTCTAGAAAATTAGCGCTCAAGCAGAAGCGATAAATGCCACTCCACTTGTTATCTAGCCCTAAATATGTCTATATATGAGTGCAATATTTTATTTTAATATCTTTTACATGCATTATATGCAACTTTTATTCTAACCCAAACACTTTACTTCAGGTCTCAAGTCATGCTAATTATTCCAGCCCTATTTGGGTTCTGCTCGAGCGCATTCCATAAATTTCAGCTTCTAATATAAACAATGTTTAGCACGTTCGCCATATCCATTGAAAGTATAGGGCACACTAAAGGAATGTCGGATACTCTAAGCATTCTCTGGTAATTCACTAATTTTAGCGTACTCCAGCGATATTGATATTGCACCCTTTGCTAACAATAGAGCTCCACTTGTAATCTGGGCCAATATCTGGTGTCATGTAAAATGTGGCAAGTGTATACTATATAATGCAAATTTCCCAAAAAAATGTCAAGATAGTGTTAATTACTATTAGAAACGAACAAAAAATCATTGCCAACTGTTCAAAATTGCCTTTACAAGCACAAATTGTATTAATTTCATACTTACTTTTGATTTGACATTGCTGCATAATCATTCTTCCTGTTCTGCATAAATAAAAAGACAATGTTTAGTCGTTCAGTATCACTTCACAACTTTAGCTAGGTCTCAAAATTTAATTATTTAAGGCATGATAAAGAGG
Organism: Bombina bombina; assembly: GCF_027579735.1. Taxonomy (NCBI): domain Eukaryota; kingdom Metazoa; phylum Chordata; class Amphibia; order Anura; family Bombinatoridae; genus Bombina; species Bombina bombina. The sequence continues at coordinate 102,688,406 of NC_069509.1, forward strand.
AAAATAAATAAATAAAAAAATGACATTCAGATATCTTTTTTTTATTTATTTATTTATTTATTTTCATCTTTATCATACCTTAAATAATTAAATTTTGAGACCTAGCTAAAGTTATATTATAATGAGTGGTTATGTCACAAGATATGTATTTAGGAATGTGTGTTACAGGCAGATCCCCCTTCTGTAGTGATTGTCTGCTGTTGCAGGACACTTGAGAATGGGCTGCCCTGCTGTCCAGCTATTGTTGACTTTGAATATATTGATATCAAAGTCAACAATAGGTGGACAGTAGGGCCGCCCATTTTCAAGGGTCCTGCAACAGCAGACACTCACTATGGAAGGGGGATCTGCCTGTAACACACATTCCTAAATGCATATCTTGCTACATAACCACTCATTGTGTTACACAATATAACACTTGCACACACTACAACTTACAGTGTCAGATCCAACAAACATCCCAGACCTTGCCTGCCTTTTCTTCCTTACTACCCTGTATCCCTTTAGAGTCACTGGCACACTTCCCTGCACACCCCAGCTGCTGGCAATCAAGACAAACATCCAGCTACTGGAAGTCTTATCCTAGTCTGAAACATAGCCCACTGCTTTCACCCTGTCTCTGCATAATGCATTGTTGCTACTGGCACTTAGTGGAACTATACATGCTGAAAGGTGTTCAGCTTTGACTCTCAATTTGTGAACCTCCTAACCCCATAAACCTCCCTGTATGGCATCAGGCTCCCTCTCACATCATCCCCCTCAAAACTTTAATATATGGGTCCATCTGCCTATCCTTTAATGGGAAAACATCCCTTCCACTCAACTAACCTGTATATGCGGTGGGGCATAGCATCCTTTGCTCAGAACTTAAATGTATGAGTTCAGCTTTCCTCCTTGGAGAAATACTTTTGAAAGAGAAGCGTGTGTTGCTTTAAAAGCATTTAGAGTGTCTACTTGAAATAAATTTGGTTATTTACAATTTAAACAATTGTCTGGGGTTGCCATGTTTAGATGAGAGATGTCTGGTATTGTGGGACTGGACTATCCTTTTTAGGTGGGATCAGACTGATATAATTAAGCAATGTCCAATGTAATCCAGCACAAAGGGTAGGCAGGTGTGCGCGCCAACAGGTTACTGCAAATACCTGAGGCAATAAGTCCACAATTAAATTAATAGGCAGCACCATCCGAAGTATGCAAGAATCTTCCTTTTATTGTTTCATAAACAGGAGCAGGTTTACAAATAACTACATTTCGGGTCACATACCCTTAGTCATGTCTTGACTAAGGGAATGTGACCCAAAACGTAGTCATTTGTATACCTGCTCCTGTTTGTGAAACAATAAAAGGAAGATTTTTGCATACTTAGGGTGGTGCTGCCTATTCATTTAATTGTGGACTGATATAACTAAGGAAAATAATCCTATGTGAAATGCTGCTCCTAGGTAGTGACCCACCAAAGAGCAAGCTCCTGACCCACTGTTCTTCCTGGTTGAGTGCTTTTCTCTCTCTCTCTCTCTCTCTCTCTCTCTTTCTCTCTCTCTCTCACTCTCTCTCTCTGTAAACTATTTTAAGTCTGTTTTTCTTTTATGTAAATGTTTTTAAAAAGGAAGCTCAGCTGTTCAGGAAATACAGAGGTGAAATATAAACAGAAGCACCAGGCCTATGACAGTAGGGGGCCAGATGTCAAGTCTTCTATAACAGCAGGGGTGTAATCTTTCAAGTTACCAGCAAAAGTGGCCCACAAGGGACTTGCTCCTTGGTTATTCACAACAACAAGGAGCAACAACAACAACCTGCAACAAGAGTGAAACCCACTAGGGAGCGCAAGAGGACATTGTTACTGGGGCTAGTACAGCACTTTTCTTCCTCTTTCAATAATCCAATGCAACAGTCAGCAGGACAAGATAAGGGTTGCAAGGGTCATAAATATGACCTGAGGCCACATTTTGTTTAATGCTGACATTAGGGGATCGCTGACTCCATAAATATAATGTGAGGAGTAAAGTAGGCGTATAGCTTGCTGGAGGGGCCATACATCAGAACTTAATATAGCTGACATAAAGTGGGGCTACTGGAGCCATGTAAATAGTCTGAGATCTAATTTAGACACGAAGATCCATAAGAGTGCTTGTGCTGGGCAATGCACCTTATCTGAGGTCTTACTTTGCTATATAGCTGTCAGAAAGACACCTGCATTGTGTGAAGGACTAATGTCATCATCTAAAACTGGATTTTAAAAGTACTGTAACGGTAAAAAGTGTTCACGAAAAGTAAAGTACATTTAACAAGGAGCATATCTTATCTTCCATTACACTGACTCCCTTCTTGCATTACATAATGGTGTTTTATATGCATGATTATTATTTTTTTAGTTTTTCCCCTTTAACACTTTTACTGCCCTATAAAGCTTTTATTGTTATGTATGGTTATACATTATTGTTTTGCTCTCTCTCTCTGTCAGATAAAGACTAACCTTCTCTTTCAGCTCTGAGAGCTTAGCTTCCAGCTGGGCTTTGTCTTCACGCAGTTTGTTTAATTCTTCTCCAAGCTGGGATTGCATCTCATGGTCAATGATCAAGAAGTGATGCTCAGGAGGTCCTGGATCAACATTATTGTTTCCCAAAGCTAGGATCTGCTCTCGTTGCATGCTAAGAATAGTAACACATCAATAAATCAACCTGGGATAGAAATTTATTTTAGTACTATAATTATACACCAGACTAGTATTTTATGCATTTTTTATATATTTCTTGTGATAGATAGGGGTCTATTTATCAAAGCTTCAATCTCAGTGCATTCGCTGGCGTCAATACACTCGCCAGACATCGCTGACGCGGATCTGAATATGACACCCTTATTTATCAAAAAAGACGTCAAAAACACGCGCGTCAAGTACTGTGCAAAGAGTAACCGCGACATCGATGATTGTTAGTTAACAGTCATCGATGTCGCGGTTATTCGTGTTTTTCACAACTTTATTTATACCATTTCATTACTGTCCATGAACAAGCACATTTCTCTAAAGCTAATCTTTTATTTTTCAACTGTTAATGTCCAAGAAATATCTACATTTATACCTCAACAAACAATATCTCATAGAAAGTTATTTTTATGTTTATTTGTTATACAAAAAAATCTGTTATATGATACTTTCACATAAATTAATGTGTGATATGCTTTTGTCTCATATTTTTTTTTATAAATTATTATTAATGCTAGAATTTGTAAATATATCTTTGCACATACTTATATATATATATATATATATATATATATATATATATATATATATAAATGTGTGTGTGTGTTATGTCAGAAATCTTTTGCAAACATATTTACATGCATAGTAGATAAGGTTGAAAAAAGACTGAAGTCCATCGAGTTCAACCTATACAAATCTAAAATACTTACAAAAAGCTCCAGTTAAGCTTAAATAACCCCATTAAAATGTGACCCATTTAATACTAGCAATCATATCCATGAATTTAAATTCCTTTTTTTCTAAACAATGTTGTCTTTCACATCTCTGTGTTTATTTATACCACTATATGTATATATTGTAAATGTATTATTATTCTGAGCAGGAATAATTGTGAATATAACACGTAATCAGAGAATCATATGTATTTGTTTGCCATCAATGGATATTTTAAGAGCTGGGCCAGTTTTCTCTCTGTACCTGTGTAACCCCTCCTGATTGCAATCTAGTTTTAAAAACCAGCCCTTCACAGGTGTAATAAAATGGGCTGGCATATAAGATGACATTTCTTACTGAAAAAGAAATTCAAGAGAAGAAATAAATACACTGAAAATATCATGACAGTAAAGAGGTGATTTTAATTTCTGCTGTATCTGAATCATGACAGTTTAATGTTAGGTGGGTTATCCCTTTGAGCTATCAATTTAAGATTATATTGAATCAAACATCAATTCAAATTTTAAAATCCTTGTCTAAAATATTACACTGTGTGTCCTAATGTCAGAATCAATGTTTATCTTTAATACTAATTTCACATATACATACTTTCAAAATACAATACACAATGTAACAAATGGCACAAGTTCTGATGAGTGATCAATGACACAAGTATTGAGCATTTTGATTCGTTAGTGATAGTTTAAAATGTATATTTGAATCATATTGGCTGATGTCATAAATCATGTGTTTATGCAATTCCAATCAAAAGTGGTTGAAAAATTCATTAGTGTGTTGGTTGTTTAGGAGTTTGCGTCATAATTGGTGCGAAAAGTGTTGAATCAAAATTGGTGCGAAGTGGAGAGTGGGACTTGTATTACATGGCTCAAACATGTTGGACATAGATTTTTCACAAAAAGTAAAAAGGAAGTTAGCTATATTATGTTGTGTATTTCATTTTTATCTCTATATCTATTAGTGCGACAAGTTTTGGGAAAAACTTTTCAACAAATTTGTAGAAATAATATTGTCCCCTTGCAACACGTCAAACAAGAGGTCAAAATGAGAGACAAATTTGTAGCATTATCCATAAATAGTAATGTATTTTTCGTTTTTATCCCTATATCTACTAGTGCACCAAATGTGGAGCAATAATATTGTTTGATTTAAAAAGGGTATACAATTAAAATAAAGTTTCTAATTTACTTTTATTATGTAATATACTTCATTCTCTTGCAGCATCGAACATAAGCTTTCTGTGTTTTCAGACTCCCATTGAGTTCTATGGCATCCGCGACCTCAAATGTGGCGGATTGAAAACTAGGTACGCTGCGTCAGAATAGACGCGAGTGTACCTGTTAAATATTTGATAAATTTGGAAAAGTGTCAAATAGAATCAAATGTGAATTTGAAACATCTGTAATAACGCAAGCATCGATCTGCGTCGGATTGAGATTGCGGGATCGTATTTTACGTCACAAATTTCAACATTTGCCAATCTTGACGCTTTGATAACTACGGCGGATAAATCTCGCGACAAATACGATGCAGAATTCAAGCGTATTTTCAGTTGACGCTTTGATAAATAGACCCCATATTGTTTTCTTTAAATGGTAGTATATGCTTAAAGGGACATTGAACCCAATTTTTTTTTTCTTTCATGATTCAGATAGAGCAAGCAATTTTAAGCAACTTTCTAATTTACTCCTATTATCAAATGTTCTTCACTTTCTTGCTATCTTTATTTGAAAAGCAAAAATCTAAGTTTAGAAGCCGGCCCATTTTTGGTTCACAGCCTGGGTTGTGCTTGCTGATTGGACAGCACTAATAAATAAGTGCTGTCCAGGGTCTCAACCAAAATTGTCTGGCTCCTTAGCTTACATGCCTTCTTTTTTAAATAAAGATAGCAAGAGAACGAAGAAAAATTGATAATTGATGGTGGTTACAGTGCATTTAATGAGGCCTTTTTTACCACCTCACAATAATATCACAGGCCCCCTCACATTTGAAAGAGTGAAGTTTCACAATTCAAATAAAGGATTTTGTGTCCTTATAGCTATGAAGTGATCATCATAGTCATAATGATAACATGGCAGTAACTCATTTTTGTGTTGTTTTTGGTATCACTCATAGATCTATTTTTCACAGAACTAAAAAAAATTAGGAAACAAATCAAATAGGGAAATTGTGTGAATGTAACAATATGTAATATTTTGTGAAATTATATATAGCCTGATCATTGGAAATTCATTCAGTCATCTAAGAACTGGCAAAAAGGTATTTTTGAAATGATTGACTTGTTCTTCACAGATGGTTGTGAATATCATCAAATGCCCATGTGGGCTCACCTACATTGGTAAAATGGAATGCCCTCAGAAGGAGTGGATTGCCAACTACAGATCGACCATTTGTCAAGCACTGAAAAATGGCACGAGCGAGCACATGGTTGCCATGCACTTTGCCACCAAGTAACATACGGTGGCTGATCTACGCTGGGGTGATGCTAATAAGCTTCTATTACAGAAGGAAATGGAGTGGATCTATAAATTACAGACAATGGCACCATGGGGTTTAAATAAACAGATTTAGATCATTTTTTCTAAATGAAAGATGAATATTTCTGCTACTGGTTTTATTACGATTTTGCTCTTACTCTTGGTAACCTTACTCGGTGAGTATAGAGGATAATAGAACTATAAGGTTTTTCTGTAGATGCTGTGTAGTCTTTACACATTGGGGTGTTATATAATGTCATATAATATAAATGTACCTTTTATTTATGGGGGTTATAGCCTTGTATTTGTATTGAATGTATGCTGGAGATACAGGCATTCGCTTCTGGATTGAATGACGTTCAAATAGTTTTTGACCTCTTGTTTGACGTGTTGCTTGTTTCTATGGTCACAAGGAGACACCATCTAGACTTCCGTAGTTGTATTGTATACACGTTTCCTTGACAACGGTATGAAAGCGATATCCCCCCGGATTTAGGTCATTTTTGGCCATATAATTTTTTTGGTTAGTGAGTAATGTGACTTATTTTTTTTTGCTGCATTTTAAAATTAAATTTTTCCCAGCCAGGGCTCGTAAAAAGCTTGCATACACTCAGGTTTAGGTAGGTTGAATTAGCACATGTGTACACCTCAATTCTTTCTTACGTTAGCCTGACATATCTCCATTCTCTTTTAATGGTATCGATCGTACTATGGGACTAGTGGGACATATTGCCAAGTAACTCAGTCAGATAGATCAGATATGATTTTCATTCATCCTCATGAAAGATCTCATAAAACAAGGGGGCCTCTTTTCCTATTATCATTATGCCATGCTGGAGGGATGGTTGTTGAAAAACGGAAAGTGATAATCATATAAATTTCAGAGCAGACTGGCTAATTTGTGTACACACACTCGACTCTTATATATTGTCTATGGTAGTCTCCTGTTTTTCATAATGAATGACAATGAATGTGCCAAATAAAGAACAAAAAATATACCTTGCAAAGTTGCAATCACAGACAGTTGTATATATTTTGTGCCGGCCGGGTCAACCCCCTCCTCACCAGTCCAGTCCTCTGTTTTACGGCTCCGATGCGATCCCACTGGCACTCACTCACTGTCTGACTCATTATCACTGTAGTCAGTGTCACTGAGCCTAGTCCATCTGTGTACTGTCCTCCGTCCGCTTCTGTCTTTTTCACACTCACCGCTAAGCCGCTTGCTTACCTCAATGTCCTGCTGGGAGAGGGATCACGTGCGCACGTGCGTGGCTCCCTCCATCCATATGCGGCAAGCCGGCAACTGTGAGCAGACAGGAAGGTGGGCGGAAGGTGGAAAACTTCACGTGACCTCGGCAAAAGCCGGGTCACGTGTCAGCCGCATGAAAAAAAAAGTTGCCAACATAACAGTGCCAGTGCCTCCCCCCCCCCCAAATCTGCGGCCCTAGGCACCGGCCTTGTTGGCCTATGCATAAATATGCCCATGTATATATCTTTACACTTTGCTGACCATCGCTGCGCGACTTACCCCCGTCGCTGCGCTAGTTTATCAGCCGTGTCTAATGGTATGAGAATGAGGCTTCAAATGTCCAAAGAAGTAGCAGCACCACTTAAGCGGACAGATAGCTCAGCATGCTAAGGCACTGTGGCTGAGCTCTGTAGCAATCCAAGTGTTGCAGGTTCGATCCCTGGCTAGGTCCACTCAGCCTTTCATCTTTCCAAGGTCGATAAAATGAGCAGCGCCTTTAGACCCTTACGGGTGATTAGCTGTGCTTTACAAGTACCCAATGCATACATACTTGATCAAATTTTCATACATAATATATAGTGTGTTAAAGAGTAAACAATATAAATTGTTTAGGGATTTTATACTAACTCTTTGCTTATGTAGTAGCGAATATTATCCAGCGCTTTTTCCTCTCTCCCCTATAGTTTTGCATCACGTAAACATATCAGCACGACATTTCAGTCCATGTGACCTTAATCATGTTGCAACATGATTAAGATCAGTTGGATCGAAACGTCATGCTGATATGTTTATGTGATGTCCCAATAAACATTTAGAAAATTTGATCAAGTGGTGCTGCTACTTCTTTGGACATTTGGAGTTTGCATTTGGGGGGTGTGCAGAACCCCTGTAGTGTGCACCTGGATTCAGTAAGTGCTGGACAATTCTCTTTTGTGAATGAGAATGAGGCTCCCATTAGAGCCTATGGAAGCGCACTCTTGTGAACTAAAAGCTTCCCTGCAATATCAAGCTTGGGTAAGTGATATTTTGCACTCCACTCATAGCCTGGCCCTTTATTTGGGGGGCAGTTAGGATACATTTTTTACAGTTAGGTCTGACTTGTAATGGCTAGTTATTTAACATGCGCCCATAAACTGGCAATTTAAAATAGTACTCCACTTTTAATCTAGCCCAAAATTGGTGAGCTACATCAGCTGCTTCACTCTGCCAGTCTCTAGACTGGCTCCTCATACACTCCAGAATACAATTGAAAAAATTTACTTAACCTATAAAGCACATAACAGCCTCACGCTCAACTATATTTCCTCTCTAACGAGCAACAAAGTAACCTGTACGGCAAAGGCTGACATCGCAAGCTGTGTGGGGTTAAAAAGCAAACTTTTATTCGTACATCCGTAAAATAGACAGGGTACAGAAGGGCTCAGGGGGAACCCGAAAACATAGGCACTTCGTCAGGGACTAAACATACATAAACATCTGTTCCTTAAAAAAGCTCAAATTAATCAGCGGAAGTGATAACACATGGTTGTCATACATATTCACAACTTGTGAACCAGTCACATCATTTCTACTCAAATTTCTTTAGTATGATTGCATACTATAAGTTTTTTACTTTCACTATTTTCGGTAGCTTGTCGTGATACCGTTAGCACTTATGTTAAGAGAGAAGGTATATATATATATTTCTTTAATGCTATGTTACATGTATAGATTTCTACTTTTTAACAGATTTAAAAGAGTCATATTGTACTTATATGACATGTGTATTCACTTGCTTCATGATTCTACAACCTTTGTATAATATGTAAGATGCTAACCCCGAATCCTAACATTTATGTTTTTACATTCAGCGGATGTATTTTACTAATAAATTATTTGTGGTTTTTTTATGTTTTCACCTTATTCTATTCACAGTAATAAAAGATTATATACAATATGACTTGATATTTGTTACTCAAAGGGATTGTAATTAGGCATAATATGACAGGCATACACGTCACAGAATTTTTCACCTGAGAAATTTACAACCATGTGTTAACACTTCCATTGATTAATTGGAGACTTTTTAAGGAACAGATGTTTATGTATGTTTATTCCCTGACGAAGTGCCTATGGGTAGGAAACGCGTCAGACCTTGTTGTTTTCAGGTCCCCCCTGAGCCCTGTTGTACCCTGTCTATTTTACGGATGTACAAATAAGTTTGATTTTTAACTCCACACAGCTTGTGGTGTCAGCCTTTGCCGTACAGGTTACTTTGTTTTGCTCGTTTGATTGTTCCTTTTTTCCAGGGAGCCTCGGGAGCGGCTCCATACCTGTCAGTCTTGCGTCTTCCTCTGGGAGCTGATCAGCGTTAACCTGCAGCAACCAGTCTACTACGTGATACCAAGGTAATACGTTTGGTTCAAACCGGGACTTATATCCACCATTAACCGGCTTACCATATATCTTTATACAGCTCTTGCATTTTTAATGTTGCTTTGTATTGTACACCACAGTAACCGTCGGATGATACTTTGAGTCTGTTGTGAATACTTTAACACATAAGCAACTTTTTTGAAACTAAAAGCCTGTTTTTCACTTTGCTGCAACAAGTTTGGTTTGTATTTCCTCTCTCACCTTTAATTATTCCCCGACCCATCCTCTTCAATCAACCTCTGACCTACATATCCCCATTGCTATTATCTCTACATCCCTCTTCCGCCTCCAAGACCTCTCACGAGCTGCTCCTGTTGTCTGGAACTCTCTACCCTGCTCCATAAGACTGTCTTACCTTGTAGAGTTTCAGATGCTCATTGAAAACCCACCTATTCAGTGAGGCTAACCACTCTTCCTCTGTTTTTCATCCTACCCAAAATAAATATTGAATTGCCCTGGCTCACTGCTGCAACTACAATCCTCGGGACAAGCTACGCCAAACCTTATGTCTCTGCACCCTCAACTTGCAAACTTTAAGCTCTTCAGAGCGGGGCCCTCTTGTACTAGATTTATTTAGTCTGTTATGGTTTTGTATCTTATCACAAATCCTTGCCATTGTATACTTCTATCTATGTACCCAGAATTACGGAATTTTGTTGCGCTATACAAATAAACGATAATAATATTTTCATGAACACACAACAACAAGCTCCTCTGGGTAAAGCACTATCTCAGAGGGTCTGCTAAGCAGCTGTAGAATTTAGGATATGAAAACGTATTATTTCTGTCTGTAAAGGCACGGCCCTGGTCTTTCTTGAGGCAGTGTGCGTTTAAGATTCACGTTAGACCTCATAGGGCATGGCTTTCAGTGCTGCTGGAGAGCCAGTATATAAATGCAACATTTCTTACAAGCCCAACCCAACTCAATATCAGGGGCGTGGGCAGGATATCCAAGACCCATCAGTGCCGTGCATGTGAAGGCAAAGAGAGAGAGGGAGCTAAGTGTGTGAGGAAGAGTAGAGAAGCGGTGAGTGGATAGTTTACTAGATTTATTTTTTTTAAAAGTCATAGCAGTTTAAAATGTTGTTGTTTATGTCAGCTATACTATTTGGATAACAGAACGAATAAGGGAACTTTACAAGAACTACATTTCCAACTTGCTCTAATTTGGAGTTGAGCAAACAGCATCACACACCACAAAATGTTAGCTCTGCTCTGACACAAACAGCAAAATCACTGTGTTTAGAAAAATAGATTTACTTTTGATTATTTATTTTCAATGATCTTTAACAAATAAATACTATTTTGTAGACAGACAGAATAAATGTATAAATTAAAAATGGTCAAAACATTTTGGTTATTTTTCGCCTAGATTACGAGTCTTGTGTTATGGTTAAAAAGCACCGTTGAGAGGTCCCAACGCTGCTTTTTAACGCCCGCTTGTATTACGAGTCTGGCAGGTACAGGTGTATCGCTCACTTTATTTCCGCGACTCGAACATACCGCAAATCCACTTACGTCAATTGCGTATCCTATCTTTTCAATGGGATTTTCCTAACGCCAGTATTACGAGTCTTGGAAAAAGTGAGCGGTACAGCCTCTCCTGTCAAGATTCGTACCGCATTTAAAAGTTAGTAGTTAAGAGTTTTATGGGCTAACGTTGTAACATAAAACTCTTAACTAAAGTGCTTAAAAGTACACTAACACCCATAAACTACCTATTAACCCCTAAACCGAGGCCCCCCACACATCGCAAACACTTAAATAAAAATTTTAACCCCTAATCTGCCGACCGGACATCGCCACCACTTTAATAAATATTTTTATTTTACAGGCAAGTTTGTATTTATTTTAACTAGGTAGAATAGTTATTAAATAGTTATTAACTATTTAATAACTACCTAGCTAAAATAAGTACAAATTTACCTGTAAAATAAAACCTAACCTAAGTTACAATTACACCTAACACTACACTATAATTAAATTAATTACCTAAATTAACTACAATTAATTACAATTAAATAAAATAAACTAGTACGAAAAGAAAACCCCACTAAATAACAGAAAATAATAAAATAATTGCAAGTTTTTTAAACTAATTACACCTAATCTAATCCCCCTAATAAAATAAAAAAGCCCCCCAAAATAAAAACATCCCTACCCTATACTAAATTACAAATAGCCCTTAAAAGGGCTTTTTGCGTGACAAAGTAATCAGCTCTTTTACCTGTAAAAAAAAATACAATACCCCCCCAACATTAAAACCCACCACCTACACACCCAACCCTACTCTAAAACCCACCCAATCCCCCCTTAATAAAACCTAACACTAACCCCTTGAAGATCACCCTACCTTGAGACGTCTTCACCGGAGCGGAGAGAGTCCATCTTCAAGCCATCCAACGCGGAGCATTCTCTTCCAACAAAGTCCAACTGAAGAATGAAGGTTCCTTTAAATGACGTCATCCAAGATGGCGTCCCTTGAATTCCGATTGGCTGATAGAATTCTATCAGCCAATCGGAATTAAGGTAGAAAAAATCCTATTGGCTGATGCAATCAGCCAATAGGATTGAAGTTCAATCCTATTGGCTAATCAAATCTGCCAATAGGATTGAGCTCGCATTCTATTGGCTGATTGGATCAGCCAATAGAATGCAAGCTCAATCCTATTGGATTTTTTCTACCTTAATTCCGATTGGCTGATAGAATTCTTTCAGCCAATTGGAATTCAAGGGACGCCATCTTGGATGACGTCATTTAAAGGAACCTTCATTCTTCAGTTGGACTTTGTTTGAAGAGGATGCTCTGCATCGGATGGCTTGAAGATGGACCCGCTCTGGATGGATGAAGATAGAAGATGCCGCCTGGATGAAGACTTCTGCCGTCTGGAGGACCACTTCTGCCTGGCTTTGTGGAGGACTTTCGGCCCGGCTGGGTGAAGACGTCTCAAGGTAGGGTGATCTTCAAGGGGTTAGTGTTAGGTTTTATTAAGGGGGGATTGGGTGGGTTTTAGAGTAGGGTTGGGTGTGTGGGTGGTGGGTTTTAATGTTGGGGGGTATTGTATTTATTTTTACAGGTAAAAGAGCTGATTACTTTGGGGCAATGCCCCGCAAAAAGCCCTTTTAAGGGCTTTTTGTAATTTGGTATAGGGTAGGGATTTTTATTATTTTGGGAGGCTTTTTTATTTTATTAGGGGGATTAGATTAGGTGTAATTAGTTTAAAAAAAAATCTAATTATTTTATTATTTTCTGTAATTTAGTGTTTTTTTGTACTTTAGTTTATTTTATTTTATTGTAATTAATTTAATTTAATTTAATTTAGATAATTAATTTATTTATAGTTTAGTGTTAGGTGTAATTGTAACTTAGCTAAGGTTTTATTTTACAGGTACTTTTGTATTTATTTTAGCTAGGTAGTTATTAAACAGTTAATAACTATTTAATAACTATTGTACCTAGTTAAAATAAATACAAAGTTGCCTGTAAAATAAAAATAAAACCTAAGATAGATACAATGTAATTATTAGTTATATTGTAGCTATCTTAGGGTTTATTTTACAGGTAAATATTTAGTTTTAAATAGGAATAATTTAGTTAATTGTAGTAATTTTATTTAGATGTATTTAAATTATATTTAGGTTAGGAGGTGTTAGGGTTAGGGTTAGACTTAGGTTTAGGGGTTAATACATTTAATATAGTGGCAGTGACGTTGTGGGTGACAGATTAGGGGTTAATAAATGTAGTTAGGTTGCGGCGACATTGGGGGCAGCAGATTAGGGGTTAATAAATATAATGTAGGTGTCTGCGATGTTAGGGGCAGCAGATTAGGGGTTCATAAGTATAATGTAGGTGGCGGCGGTGTCTGGATCAGCAGATTAGGGGTTAATAATATAATGCAAGTGTCGGTGATGTTGAGGTCGGCAGATTAGGGGTTAATAAGTGTAAGATTAGGGGTGTTTAGACTCGGGGTTCATGTTAGGGTGTTAGGTGTAGACATAAAAGGTATTTCCCCATAGGAATCAATGGGGCTGCGTTAGGAGCTGAACACTGCTTTTTTGCAGGTGTTAGGTTTTTTTTCAGCTGGCTCAGCCCCATTGATCCCTATGGGGAAATCGTGCACGAGCACGTTTAGCCAGCTCACCGCTACCGTAAGCAGTGCTGGTATTACAGTGAGATGTGGAGCTAAATTTTGCTCTCCGCTCACTTTTCTGCGGCTAACGCCGGCTTTCAGAAAACTCGTAATACCAGCGTTGTTTGTAGGTGAGTGGTGAGCATAAACTGCTCGTTAGCACCGCATGCCTTACCGACAAAAACTCGTAATCTAGCCGTTTGTTTTTTATATAACTCAGATGCTCTTACCGGTATGCAATAAGCAGACTCTCATGCCTCTTGACTATGTTCTGCATGCGCTTTTTGTATTGCCGTGTGGCTGCTGCAAGCTGTTCCTCTCTGGACCTATAAGATGCTTTGATATCATTCAACATGCTCTCCATATATTGTTTAATACGTGTGGGATCTACCAGTGATTTATGGGCTGTACCCCCTTTCAGTGTTCCATCAACATAATCCTATAGTAGACATACATTTAAAAAAAAAAAAAAACAAGCAGTGAGTAAATGCCACAAGGAATTAAACAAACATCATTTAACAATTTGTATCTTAAACAGAACAAACTATTGATATATGATTTTAAGTTAAATATTTCCCTCTTCCCTGTAGCTATAATATTCTCTATTTTAAGAAAATCCTAATAAAATTGAATCCTGGCACTTGAATTTAAATTCAGCTTTTTGTACTCATTTTAAGGATTAAGTTGCAGGTATTTCTGTTCAGAAAATGAAGAAAGAACTCTTACTGCCAAATCCTGAATGTAGCGGTTTAGTCGGGAACGGTATTCTTCATTTAACTCCTTGAGCTGCAACTGGAGATGGGAATTTTCTGCCTCTATTTCTTTCAGTTGGCTTTGAGATGTTAAAAGAACCTGTGAATACAAATATACAAAAAACCTTTAACAGTTCAAATCATAAATGGCTCTGTCTCCTTAGTCTACTCAAAAATAAAAATAAACTATGATAGATGGATATTATTATACAGTGTAGCATGTACACTATTAGAGTATAGATGTTCCGCCATTATATAGCATGGCATTTTTATCCGAATATACATACTCATGATATTTATGCAGAGCAGTGTACTTATCAGGGTAGTGTATAGAAACTCACATCATTATACTGCACAGTCTAAATGCTGAGTATCGTTATAACGTACATCATGCTTATTACGGGCTAGATTACTAGTGAGGTGCACGCAAGTGATAAGGGCTATATCACAGCTCTTTGTGTGAGATGGAATTAGCATGTTTATTATGAGTGGAAAATAAACAAGTTTGCTTGAGCGCAATTGAATTTAACGTGCTTGAAGCTTTTTTAAAGACATAAACTTAACCACATCTACTAAAGGCATGACTGGCTAGAACAAGCATGGCAGCATTGCAAATTAACCTATTAGAAATCTTACACCTAGATTACGAGTTTTGCATTAGGCTTAAAAAGCAGTGTTGGCCAGTCCTAACGCTGCTTTTTAATGCCCGCTGGTATTACGAGTCTTGCAGGTACAGGTGTACCGCTCACTTTTTTGGCCAGACTTGGAAATACCGCAAATCCACTTACGTCAATTGCGTATCCTATATTTTCAATGGGACTTGCATAGCAAGTCTGACAAAAAGTGAGCGGTAGACCCTCTCCTGTTAAGACTGGTACTGCATTTTAAAGTCAGTAGTTAAGAGTTTTATGGTACAACGCCGTAGCATAAAACTCTTTACTAAAGTGCTAAAAAGTACACTAACACCCATAAACTACCTATTAACCCCTAAACCGAGGCCCTCCCGCATCGCAAACACTAAAATAAAATGTTTGACCCCTAATCTGCCGAACCGGACATCGCCGCCACTATAATAAATATATTAACTCCTAAACCGCTGCACTCCTACCTCGCAAACACTAGTTACATTTTATTAACCTCTAATCTGCCGTCCCTAACATCGCCGCCACCTACCTACATTTATTAACCCCTAATCCTGTAAAATAAAACCTAACCTAAGTTACACTAACACCTAACACTACACTATAATTAAATTAATTCCCTAAATTAAATACAATTAAATACAAATAAATAAAATTAGCTAAAGTACAAAACCCCCCCACTATATTACAGAAAATAATAAACAAATTACAAGATTTTTAAACTAATTACACCTAATCTAATCCCCCTAACAAAATAAAAAAGCCCCCCCCCAAAATAAAAAAAAGCCCTACCCTACACTAAATTACAAATATCCCTTAAAAGGGTCTTTTGCAGGGCATTGCCCCAAAGTAATCAGCTCTTTTACCTGTAAAAAAAATTACAAATACCCCCCAACATTAAAACCCACCACCCACACAACCAACCCTACTCTAAAACCCACCCAATACCCCCTTAAAAAACCTAACACTAACCCCTTGAAGGTCACCTTACCGGGAGAAGTCTTCATCCAACCGGGTCGAAGTCCTCAACGAAGCCGGGAGAAGTCTTCATCCAAGCCGGGGCGAAGTGGTGCTCCAGAATGGCAGAAATTTTCATCCATCCGGCGCAGAGCGGGTCCATCTTCAAAACATCTGACGCAGAGCATCCTCTTCATCCGACGGCTAACACTTAATGAAGGTACCTTTAAGCGACGTCATCCAAGATGGCGTCCCTTCAATTCCGATTGGCTGATAGAATTCTATCAGCCAATCGGAATTAAGGTAGAAAAAATCCTATTGGCTGATGCAATCAGCCAATAGGATTGAGCTGGCATTCTATTGGCTGATTGGAACAGCCAATAGAATGCCAGCTCAATCCTATTGGCTGATTGGATCAGCCAATAGAATTGAACTTCAATCCTATTGGCTGATTGCATCAGCCAATAGGATTTTTTCTACCTTAATTTCCGATTGGCTGATAGAATTCTATCAGCCAATCGGAACTGAAGGGACGCCATCTTGGATGACGTCACTTAAAGGTACCTTCATTCAATTTTAGCTGGTTGGATGAAGACTTCTCCCGGTAAGGTGATCTTCAAGTGGGAGTTAGTTTTTTTAAGGGGGTATTGGGTGGGTTTTAGAGTAGGGTTGGTTGTGTGGGTGGTGGGTTTTAATGTTGGGGGGGATTTGTAAATTTTTTTACAGGTAAAGAGCTGATTACTTTGGGGCAATGCCCAACAAAAGGCCCTTTTAAGGGCTATTTGTAATTCAGTGTAGGGTAGTGCTTTTTTATTTTGGGGGGGCTTTTTATTTTGTTAGGGGGATTAGATTAGGTGTAATTAGTTTAAAAATCTTGTAATTTGTTCATTATTTTCTGTAATTTAGTGTTTGTTTTTTTTGTACTTTAGCTAATTGTATTTAATTGTATTTAATTGTATTTAATTTAGGGAATTAATTTAATTATAGTGTGGTGTAAGTGTAACTTAGGTTAGGTTTGTTTTACAGGTACTTTTGTATTTATTTTAGCTAGGTAGTTATTAAATAGTTAATAACTATTTAATAACTATTCTACCTATTTAAAATAAATACAAACTTTCCTGTAAAATAAAAATAAACCCTAAGCTAGCTACAATGTAACTATTCGACGTTGGGGGTGGCAGATTAGGGGTTAATAATATAATGTAGGTGGCGGCGATGTTGGGGGCAGCAGATTAGGGGTTAATAAGTATAATGTAGGTGTCGGCGGTGTCGGGGGCAGCAGATTAGGGGTTAATAAGTATAAATGTAGGTGGCGGCAGTGTCCGGAGCGGCAGATTAGGGGTTAATAATATAATGTAGTTGTCGGTGATGTCGGGGGCAGCAGATTAGGGGTTAATAAGTGTAAGATTAGGGGTGTTTAGACTCGGGGTTCATGTTAGGGTGTTAGGTGTAAACATAACTTTTATTTCCCTATAGGAATCAATGGGGCTGCGTTAGGAGCTAAACGTTGCATTTTTGCAGGTGTTAGACTTTTTTTCAGCCGTCTCTCCCCGTTGATTCCTATGGGGAAATCGCGCACAAGCACGTTACACCAGCTCACCGCTAACGTAAGTAGCGCTGGTATTGGAGTGAGATGTGGAGCAAAATTTTGCTCAACGCTCACTTCTTGTCTTTTAACGCCAGCTTTGTAAAAACCCATAATACCAGCGCTGTCTGTAAGTGAGCGGTGACAATAAACTGCTCGTTAGCACCGCATAGCCTCTAACGCAAAACTCGTAATCTAGCCGTTAATTAGTGAAACACAATCCTGCATATCCTCCAAAAATGCATTCCAGATTTAAAATCTGAGAGGTTATCACACAAACTGATGTAGCTGCAGCTCCACATGCGACAATGACTGTTAGTCAAAAGAGGAAACCCACCAGCTGAAAAGAGCATCTTTGGAAGCATTGTAGCTTCCTATGCATGAAGTGGTACTTTTCTCAAAAGGAATAGTAGTCTGCCTGGCCAAGGTGGAAATAGCTGTGTCCACCTTAGCGGCTGTCTACCATTCAGTTTGACATACAGAACATGCTACTTAGGAGCAAACTTCAAGAATGTATCTATACTTTTTAATGGTAGGCTAATCAGGAGTGGGTAGTTCAGCCACCTACAAATCCCTCAAGGCTTCCTTTAAAAGAGCATGAATGTGTGCTAACCTGAAATTAAAGGACATATCTTTCCCCAATGCATCCATGGGGGCATCCTGAAAATAATAAAATAAACCCTCAGTAGAGGAATGGGCTGTATCTAACACACCCTTGTTAGTTGAAGGGAAACTAAGACAAGTCACTAAGTATAGAAGACCCTAGGGAGTCATTTTCATGAGAAAAAGCACCTTGAAGTGCAGTCTAGACATGTGCAATTAGTTTCGGATCGATTCGGAAATTCGGAAAATTCAGAGATTCGGATCGATACGAATTTCCGAATTAAAATACTGCCGAATTTACCGAATAAATCCGAATTAGTTTGGATTTATTCTGTAGATTCGGATGGCTATGGATTACACTAGTATTGTACAGTATATTAGGTTATATCACTCTGCTATGGGTTACACCTAATATACAGTACATAATACTAGTCTAATACACAGCAAACATACCGAAATTCCGAATTTCCGAACTGAACCGAATCGAACCGAATCCAGCCAAATTTTTTCGAATCCGAATGAATCTGAAACGAATCCGAAAAGAATTCATTCGAAGTTTTCCAAATTCGAATTGATCCGAAACGAAATTCGAAAAACTCTGAATCGATCCAAACCGAAACAAATTTTTCGATCATGCACATATCTAGTGCAGTCATGCAGTGGAGGCATATAAATCATACGATCAGTTTAGGGGAGAGATAAAAGTAGATTATCCTGGCACTAGTAAATGCCAGACACAGGCAAAACACACAAGAGTCCAAACATTTTGCGGTTTATATGTGCAAAAAATGTAAAGATCTAAAATGCAGTGTAATGATCACAGCGAGCAAGGTTCTATAGGGTTAGAGTCCCATAGGAGCCTATGGAAGCGAGCTCTCGTGAGCGGAATGCTTCCTCGCAACACTTGTAATCTAGCCCTATATCTGCATAATATTACAATTTACAGATCTAAATTATTTATAAGATACACATGTGACTAGCAGCTGCTAAATACTGAAAGTAAAAATGAAGGAAGTTTAGTTATAGTCAAGCTCTCTAGTACCACGTAAGAAAAACTATTGTATAAATACTCAAGAAAAAAAATATTTTGTATCATATTGGGTGAAGATCAAGGGGCGGATTTATCAAAGTCTAGCGGACATGATACACTGTAGCATATCATGTCCGCCAGACATCACTGAATGTGGACAGCATACACTGTCGGCATTCAGCATTGCATAAGCAGTTCTAGTTAAACTGCTTGTGCAATGCCACCCTCTGCAGATTCACGGCCAATCGGCTGCTAGCAGGGGGTGTCAATCAACACGACCGTATTTAATCGGGTTGATTGCTGTACACTACTCAGAGGTGGCGGATCCAGTTAAGGAGCAGCGGTCTTAAGACTGCTGCTTCTTAACTCCTGTTTCCGGCGAGCCTCAAGGCTCACGCGGAAACAGGGCGAGCTGGCCCCATTCGGGGCATAGCAAATCGGCCCCTAAATGTTTCCTACCTAAAGAGCAATTAAAGGGACATAAAACCCCAAAATTTTCTTCCATGATTCAGACAGGCCTTAATAGACAACCATATATTGTTCTCTTGGTATCCTTTGTTTATAAGCATACCTAGGTAGGCACGAGAGCTAGCTGCAGATTGGTGGCTGATATCAAGAAAAAGAAGCAAATTTGATAATAGAAGTAAATTTGAAAGTTGTTTAAAACTGTATCCTCTATATCTGAATCATAAAAGTTACATTTTGGGTTTTAGGTTTCTTTAATACTGACTATTGTAGGAGCAGTAGATACAATTAAAATTAATTAAAAATAAGTCTTAAAATAATTTTCTCCCAAAGGGGGTTGCAAAGTTTTAAACTTTATATATTTTTTTTTTATTTAAACAGAATAACTTAGGCCTAGATTTGGAGTTTTGTCGGTAACGACCCGTGTAGCTAACGCCGGCTTTTTTCTGGCAGCACCATAAAAATAACTCTGGTATTGAGAGTCCACAAAAAGGCTGCGTTAGGCTCCAAAAAAGGAGCGTAGAGCATTTTTAACGCAGCTTCAACTCTCGATACCAGAGTTGCTTACGCAAGCGGCCAGCCTCAAAAACGTGCTCGTGCACGATTCCCCCATAGAAAACAATGGGGCTGTTTGAGCTGAAAAAAAACCTAACACCTGCAAAAAAGCCGCGTTCAGCTCCTAACGCAGCCCCATTGTTTGCTATGGGGAAACACTTCCTACGTCTGCACCTAACACCCTAACATGTACCCCGAGTCTAAACACCCCTAACCTTACACTTATTAACCCCTAATCTGCCGCCCCCGCTATCGCTGACCCCTGGATATTATTTTTAACCCCTAATCTGCCGCTCCGTAAACCGCCGCTACTTACATTATCCTTATGTACCCCTAATCTGCTGCCCCTAACACCGCCGACCCCTATATTATATTTATTAACCCCTAATCTGCCGCCTACAACGTCGCCCCCACCTGCCTACACTTATTAACCCCTAATCTGCCGAGCGGACCGCACCGCTATTATAATAAAGTTATTAACCCCTAATCCGCCTCACTAACCCTATAATAAATAGTATTAACCCCTAATCTGCCCTCCCTAACATCGCCGACACCTAACTTCAATTATTAACCCCTAATCTGCCGACCGGAGCTCACCGCTATTCTAATAAATGTATTAACCCCTAAAGCTAAGTCTAACCCTAACACTAACACCCCCCTAAATTAAATATAATTTTAATCTAACGAAATTAATTAACTCGTATTAAATAAATTATTCCTATTTAAAACTAAATACTTACCTGTAAAATAAATCCTAATATAGCTACAATATAAATTATAATTACATTGTAGCTATTTTAGGATTAATATTTATTTTACAGGCAACTTTGTAATTATTTTAACCAGGTACAATAGCTATTAAATAGTTAAGAACTATTTAATAGTTACCTAGTTAAAATAATTACAAAATTACCTGTAAAATAAATCCTAACCTAAGTTACAATTAAACCTAACACTATACTATCATTAAATTAATTAAATAAAATACCTACAATTACCTACAATTAAACCTAACACTACACTATCAATAAATAAATTAAATACAATTCCTACAAAAAACTACAATGAAATAAATTATCTAAAGTACAAAAAATAAAAAAGAACTAAGTTACAAAAAATAAAAAAATATTTACAAACATAAGAAAAATATTACAACAATTTTAAACTAATTACACCTACTCTAAGCCCCCTAATAAAATAACAAAGACCCCCAAAATAACAAAATGCCCTACCCTATTCTAAATTACTACATTTCAAAGCTCTTTTACCTTACCAGCCCTGAACAGGGTCCTTTGCGGGGCATGCCCCAAGAAATTCAGCTCTTTTGCCTGTAAAAAAACCCATACAATACCCCCTCCCCCAACATTACAACCCACCACCCACATACCCCTAATCTAACCCAAACCCCCCTTAAATAAACCTAACACTAAGCCCCTGAAGATCTTCCTACCTTGTCTTCACCCTACCAGGTTCACCGATCCGTCCTGAAGTGCTCCTCCGATGTCCTGATCCAAGCCCAAGCGGGGGGCTGAAGAGGTCCATGATCCGGCTGAAGTCTTCATCCAAGCGGGAGCTGAAGAGGTCCATGATCCGGATGAAGTCTTCTATCAACGGCATCTTCAATCTTCTTTCTTCCGGATCCATCTTGCAGACCTCCGACGCGGAACATCCTCTTCTCCCGACGCCTACTAGCCGAATGACGGTTCCTTTAAGGGACGTCATCCAAGATGGCGTCCCTCGAATTCCGATTGGCTGATAGGATTCTATCAGCCAATCGGAATTAAGGTAGGAATATTCTGATTGGCTGATGGAATCAGCCAATCAGAATCAAGTTCAATCCGATTGGCTGATTCGATCAGCCAATCAGATTGAGCTTGCATTCTATTGGCTGTTCTGATCAGCCAATAGAATGCGAGCTCAATCTGATTGGCTGATTGGATCAGCCAATCGGATTGATCTTGATTCTGATTGGCTGATTCCATCAGCCAATCAGAATATTCCTACCTTAATTCTGATTGGCTGATAGAATCCTATCAGCCAATCGGAATTCGAGGGACGCCATCTTGGATGACGTCCCTTAAAGGAACCGTCATTCGGCTAGTAGGCATCGGGAGAAGAGGATGTTCCGCGTCGGAGGTCTGCAAGATGGATCCGGAAGAAAGAAGATTGAAGATGCCGTTGATAGAAGACTTCATCCGGATCATGGACCTCTTCAGCTCCCGCTTGGATGAAGACTTCAGCCGGATCATGGACCTCTTCAGCCCCCCGCTTGGGCTTGGATCAGGACATCGGAGGAGCTCTTCAGGACGGATCGGTGAACCTGGTAGGGTGAAGACAAGGTAGGAAGATCTTCAGGGGCTTAGTGTTAGGTTTATTTAAGGGGGGTTTGGGTTAGATTAGGGGTATGTGGGTGGTGGGTTTTAATGTTGGGGGGGGGGTATTGTATGTTTTTTTTTACAGGCAAAAGAGCTGAATTTCTTGGGGCATGCCCCGCAAAGGGCCCTGTTCAGGGCTGGTAAGGTAAAAGAGCTTTGAAATGTAGTAATTTAGAATAGGGTAGGGCATTTTGTTATTTTGGGGGTCTTTGTTATTTTATTAGGGGGCTTAGAGTAGGTGTAATTAGTTTAAAATTGTTGTAATATTTTTCTTATGTTTGTAAATATTTTTTTATTTTTTGTAACTTAGTTCTTTTTTATTTTTTGTACTTTAGATAGTTTATTTCATTGTAGTTATTTGTAGGAATTGTATTTAATTTATTTATTGATAGTGTAGTGTTAGGTTTAATTGTAGGTAATTGTAGGTATTTTATTTAATTAATTTAATGATAGTATAGTGTTAGGTTTAATTGTAACTTAGGTTAGGATTTATTTTACAGGTAATTTTGTTATTATTTTAACTAGGTAACTATTAAATAGTTCTTAACTATTTAATAGCTATTGTACCTGGTTAAAATAATTACAAACTTGCCTGTAAAATAAATATTAATCCTAAAATAGCTACAATGTAATTATAATTTATATTGTAGCTATATTAGGATTTATTTTACAGGTAAGTATTTAGCTTTAAATAGGAATAATTTATTTAATAAGAGTTCATTAATTTCGTTAGATTAAAATTATATTTAATTTAGGGGGGTGTTAGTGTTAGGGTTAGACTTAGCTTTAGGGGTTAATACATTTATTAGAATAGCGGTGAGCTCCGGTCGGCAGATTAGGGGTTAATAATTGAAGTTAGGTGTTGGCGATGTTAGGGAGGGCAGATTAGGGGTTAATACTATTTATTATAGGGTTAGTGAGGCGGATTAGGGGTTAATAACTTTATAATAGTAGCGGTGCGGTCCGCTCGGCAGATTAGGGGTTAATAAGTGTAGGCAGGTGGAGGCGACGTTGTGGGGGGCAGATTAGGGGTTAATAAATATAATATAGGGGTCGGCGGTGTTAGGGGCAGCAGATTAGGGGTACATAGCTATAATGTAGGTGGCGGCGCTTTGCGGTCGGCAGATTAGGGGTTAATTATTGTAGGTAGCTGGCGGCGACGTTGTGGGGGGCAGATTAGGGGTTAATAAATATAATACAGGGGTCGGCGGTGTTAGGGGCAGCAGATTAGGGGTACATAAGTATAACGTAGGTGGCGGTCGGCAGATTAGGGGTTAAAAAAATTTAATCGAGTGGCGGCGATGTGGGGGGGCCTCAGTTTAGGGGTACATAGGTAGGTTATGGGTGTTAGTGTACTTTAGAGCACAGTAGTTAAGAGCTTTATGAACCGGCGTTAGCCCAGAAAGCTCTTAACTACTGACTTTTTTCCTGCTGCTGGAGTTTTGTCATTAGATGTCTAACGCTCACTTCAGACACGACTCTAAATACCGGAGTTAGAAAGATCCCATTGAAAAGATAGGATACGCAATTGACGTAAGGGGATCTGCGGTATGGAAAAGTCGCGGCTGAAAAGTGAGCATTAGACCCTATTTTGAGTGACTCCAAATGCCGGAGTTAGCCTAAAACCAGCGTTAGGAGCCTCTAACGCTGGTTTTCACGGCTAACGCCAAACTCCAAATCTAGGCCTTAGAGAGTTTCTTCAGAAAAGGGTTTGATAAAATCTCTGCGTTTTAAGGTATTTTCTCTGTGTAAGTGAAGAGTTTGAGCACTAAGGGAATTAGAGTACTCAAATGTAAATACAAACATTTTATATTTAGAAGTTTACATAGTAACATAGTAGATGAGGTTGAAAAAAAGACCATCAAGTTCAACCTATACCAATAATACAAAAAGCTCCAGTTGAGCTTAAATTATATAGTTGATCTTAAATTATAAGTATATTTGTGTAAACAAGATTATGAGTTCAAATCATCATGGTTTTATGAGAAATAGATCATGTCAAACTAATTTAATTCGATTCTACGAGGAAGTAAGTAAAAACATAGAGGGTAATCAGTTGATGTGATATACTTGGATTTCGAGAAGGCATTCAGTGCTACATGAGAGATTAATGTACAGAATTAAGGGACTGGGAATAGCTGAAAATGTTAGCTCATGGATAAATAACTGGATAAAAGATAGGGAGCAACGAATAGTATTAAATGGATCATACTTGCATTGGACAAAGATGATCCCCCATGGATCAGTACTGGGCACTGTTCTTTTTAATATTTTTATTAATGACTTAGGGCAAGAATTAAATAGAAACATCTCTATTTTTGCAGATGATACAAAGTTGTGTAAGCTCATAAGGTCAGTGCGAAATGAAATAGCTTTAGAAGGGGATCTTCAAAAATTAGAAGTATGGGCAGGTAAATGGAAAATAAGATTTAAAGGGACAGTTTACTCAAAAATTTTCTCCCCTTTAATTTGTTCCGAATGATCCACTTTACCTGCTGGAGTGTATTAAATTGTTTACAAGTAGCTCCTTTACCCTTATATTGGCATTTGAAATGGTTGATTTAGCATGTGGTATCCCCACCTATTCTGAAAGTTTGTGGCCGCGCGTACCAGCTATAGATAAGCTTTGTAAACACAGCCAGCAGAAGAAATTACACTCCCAGTGCGATATAGCAGAGAAGGTGATAAAATGTTGATTTTCCATTGTTCTCTCAAAGTACTGGTGATTGTTTTAAGGACAGATATAAGATAAAGAAGCAGGTATATTTGCACAATGTGATACAGTAATGAGATCGGATTATACCTACAAGCTCAACCTATTTTATTAGGTTGTGGCTTCAAAACACAAAATCAGAGCTTTAATATACACAAATAAGCCTTAAAAAGCAAATTTTCATACATTTTTTACTCTGTAGTTGGTAAAAAAAGCAATTGTAAACACATTAAGGGAAAAACTATTTTACAGTATACTGTCCCTTTAATACAGGAAAATGCAAGATTCTCATTTTGGAAGTAAAAATAAGAAGGCAATGTATTATTTAAATGGGACTAGACTTAGCCAAGCAGAGGAGGAATGGGATTTGGGAGTAGTAATAGATAACAAGCTAAAGATGGGTGAACAATGCAGGGCAGCGACTTCTAAGGCTAATAAGATACTAGCATGTATTAAGAGAGGCACTGATGCAAGGGAGGAAAGCATAATTTTGTCACTATATAAATCCCTGGTAAGACCTCACCTTGAGTATAGAGTGCAGTTCTGGGGACCGAACTCAAAGAAAGAAATTGCAGACCTAGTAATCTCTGATGATTTACAAATTTAATTTATTTTACAATTGCTTGATATAGTGTTATATTGTAATTATTTTCTTTTTCAGGATAATTTCTATATGCAAGAGCATGGTACAGTCATGGGGCGGAATTATCAATGTCTGTCCGACATGATACGCTGTAGAGTATAATGTCCAACAGACATCTCTGAATGGCAACAGCATACGCTGTCGGCATTTAACATTGCACAAGCAGTTCTGGTGAACTGCTTGTGCAATGCCGCCCCTTGCGGTTACAGGTCCTAAAAAGGTTTTATACAGATAGTTGAATACCAATCTAATGTGATTCAAATTGTAAATTGCACTAGAAAGGGTTCTTCCCTTTTACCACTATTATTTGCTTTAAGCATTGAACTGCTAGCAACCCATTTAAGACTCAATTTGGATGTGGCAGGCATCAAGGTAGGAAAAAGTGAACATAAGATCGCTTTATTTGCAGATGACGTGATTCTAACCATTACCAAACCACTCCTGTCCCTACCCTTGATCTATTCTCTCATGAGTCGGTTTGGGGAATTATCTAGATATAAGGTGAACAATGATAAATGTGAAGCTATTGAAGTCCATATACCAGATCACACAAAAAATTATTGGCCTTAACTTTTGACTTCGTTTGGGCCTAGAAGGCCCTTAAGTAGATCTTGATATAAGTTAACCTTACAAACAAAATGAATCAATTATATAACGCAAATTATGTTCCTTTTTTCGCCAAAATTGAAAGGGAAATGAGAAAATGTTCAAAGTATAAAATTTCATTATAATGGCAAAATTATTGTTAGAGTAATTCCATAAGTATCAACATTTTATTATCTATTCCAGGATCTTCCTATAGCGATCAGACGCCCAGACATTATCAATTTACAGCAAGAGTTTTTACATTTTATTTAGAGCAACAAAAGAGCAAGAATAAACAAAAAACAATGTTATCCCATCGGTCAGGAGCGCTGGGTGTCCCAGATCTACAAGCTTACTTTTATTCAGCTAGAATGGCCCAGATCGCCTTATGGCATAATAGACCTGATAATATTGCGTGGGTAAACCTGGATAGTGAACTTTTTCTTAATAAATGGAAGCTCACAGCCACCCCATGGGCCTCTTTCTTCCTTGATAGGGACAGAGGTCACTGATATAAGGGCCAATAAAGGGCTATACAGAATAGCAGAAGTCCATAAATATAATTTGTCTATATCTTATGATCTATATTGCTCTACCCCATCGATCACTTCACATTCTTGGTTTTATTACCTACAAATGACATCCAGAATAAGAGGTAAATTAAACAGAAGAAGAGTAATGCCACAACATATTTTGAAATCCTATGCTTATCGTCCACTCGCCTCAAGGGCATTATTTCAGGGTTTTATCCTACATTTAATCAAGGCTCAGACACCCAAATATTCCATATTATGAACAAATTGGGATGATATATTTAGGCTCAGAAACCCTTGAAAGAATTTGTGGATGTACTGCATAAAGGGCAGACAATTACATATAGTGCTAATTTAAAAGAGAACTTTAATAAAGTTGCATAAAGATGGTATCCGTCCAGGATGTGGACCACTGGATATATAACCCAATCTATGTGTTTCAGAAGTTGCCAAGATAGTAGTTCTTACTATCATTTGTGGATGTTTTGCCTGGATGTTAAACGTATATGTAATCAAACTTCTAAATTACTTAGTGCCACTTTCAATAAGACCTTAAACCTGAGCATGCTCTATTACATACCATTATAGTAGGAGAATCCAAAATGACCAATAAACTATTAGCCTAGATTTGCATTACAAAACACTGGAGATCAAATGTACCTCACTTTAATATCCTTAATAAAATTAGATTTTATTATCAGATGGCTGATATTTCCTCAAATTTCTTAGATACTAGCGAATAATTTTTGGAGACCTGGGAGGCATGGATTGTTTTGGAAGACCAACAGTGGCTTGCTAACAGAATTAGCAAGATCCCCAGAAGAACAATGGGAAGTGAGATTTGAGAGTAGAGAATAGATACTAAAGGAGGTGATTGAGAACAAGTTGCATCCAGGCAAGAGGATTTAAACAATTAGTACTTCAGAACTATCAGAGGTGTAAAGGCTTGGAGGAGATTAGGAAGGCTGCCAACCCACAGACAACATTTCTCCCTTTTTTCACCCCTCTTCTTCTTCAGTTACCTCATAGAGGGTCATACTCATTAACTAAATAGTTAGGTTCATTTAGTTCTAAGGAAAAAGTTTAAGGAGGTCGATGTGATTTAAAGGAATAAAAACTGGGTGGGTGGAGTGACAGAACAACAGCACAGCGCACAAGCTCTGCTATGATTACCGGCCTCATGGGGATAAAAGTCTTACCGTACCGCTCCCACGCTTGTCCCTTGTCAAGCAGCAGTAATGAGAGGTGATCAGGAGCTGCTCTTGCCAGACTAATGGCGTATAGGGCTCTACAACATCGCCCTAGCCCCAGAGTTGTCAGTGTGCAGTAGCACAAACCTACTGGTGCCATCTTGGCTCAATTGCAGTAAGCACAAAAGCTACACTACTCCAGCCTCCCACCTAACCACCTAAGGCCCACCGCACCTAATCCTGAATCTGATTGTCCATCCTCTGCTTCCTGCCTGTTGGTGCATTCACGATCCAGTCTGTGAGACTCTAGCTACAACAGCTGAACAATTATCCACAAGAGGGTAACATTTTGTCTTCCCCTATGCAGCCATCAATCACAGCTCTGACTTGCACAGCCATCTTCCCCACTGTGATCACCCACCTACTATTCCTGCACAGTCTCACCACTTACTATTTGATTGGAGGGGTTAATTGGAAATAACAGCCATATTGTCAGGAGAAGACTGAGAGTGAGACTGAAATTCTATTGGCTATTCAAATTAGCCAATGGAAGTATAGTAGCTCTCATCCAATTGGCTAATTTGAACAGCCAATAGGATTTCAGTAGCTCTCATTCTATTGGCTGATTTGAATTTCAAAAATCAAATCAGTCAATAGGAATGCAAGGGACACCATTTTGAAAAGGCTCCCTTGCATTGAAGATTCAGTATACGGCAGGTATTTTTCTGGGCAATGGGTATCTTAGGTCTTTGTTAGAGTTAGGTTTTTTATTTTGGGGGGCTGGTTGGGTTTTACTGTTGATTTCTTTAGGGCAATCCCCTATAAAAGGCCTTTTTAAGGGCTATTGGTAGTTTATTGTAGGCTATGGGTTTTTTTTATCGGGGGGGCTGTATTATTTTTAAAGAGCTATTAGATTAGGTGTAATTATTTTTATTTTGGATAATTTCATTTGTTATTTTTCATAATGTAGTGTTTGTTATTTTTCATAATTTAGTATTTTTTATTTTTTGTAATTTAGTATTTTTTATTTTTTGTAAGTGTAGATTTTTTTTTAGTAGTGTTAGATTTTTTTTAACGTGTAATTTAATTTATTTTTATGATAGTTTTTTAATTTAAGTATAATAGTAATGTTAGTTACTTAGGTTTTTTTAATTTCCGAGGTAAGTTTTTATTTATTTTAAGATAGGGATCTTGTAATTTTAATTTAAAGTTAGGGGGTTGTTAAGGTTTAGGGGTTAATAGTTTAATTTAGTTTTTTGCGATGTGGGGGGCTGCCGGTTTAGGGGTTAATAGGTTTATTTAGTAGCAGTGATGTGGGAGGTTAGAGGTTTAGGGGTTAATAACTTTATTTAGTGGCAGCGATGTCGGGGAGTGGCGAAATAGGGGTTAATATCTTTATGGGTGTTAGTGTACTTTGTAACAGTTTAGTTATGAGTTTTGTGTAACAGTTTTGTGGCGCAAAACTCATAACTACTGGTCTCAGATTTCGGAACGGATCGTGTCGATATAGGCAAGCTATAATGCAAGCTTTTTAGCCTCACTGCAAAACTTGTAATGGCAGCGCTATGGAAATCCCACGCAAAAACGTAATTTTTTTGAGTGCGGGACTGACACTGCGTTACAGGCTAAAATGCTTGCGGTACACAAGACTCGTAATGGCTGCGTTACTGTTTTAACGCTGAAATTGCAACGCTGAAATTGCAATTTTTTCAGCGTTAAAACACAAACGCAAAACTTGTAACCTAGGTGATAGTTAACTATTTTCAGCTACTTGAGGATAGACATTAGTGCTTCCTGCAAAACACATTTTTATTTTTGCTGTTTTCCCACTGCCATCCAGCGACTATGTTACTATTATAACAAACACCAGAACTGAGAGTAACATCAGATCATTCTACTAATACTCATTTGTTGAGTCTCTGCTTTACAGTATAGTTTTCTCTTTATTGCATGGGAACAGGGCCCTCAATTCCCCCTGTATTTGTTTGTTAAACTTTGTCTGGTGCCTTTTATATTGTATTGTACTGTACTTTTATCTTTGTACTCATGGACAGCACTGCGGAATCTGTTGGCGTGTTTTAAATAATTAATAATAATAATAAATAATAATTGCACTCCTACATACAGAAAGTTGATGTAGTCATTATTATACTATTCATTGCCAACTTAAAGGGACACTGAACTCATTTTTTTTCTTTTGTGATCCAGATAGAGCATGAAATTTTAAGCAACTTTCTAATTTACTCCTATTATCAAATTTTCTTCAATCTCTTTATTTGAAATGCAAGAATGTAAGTTTCGATGCCGGCCCATTTTTGGTGAATAACCTTGGTTATTCTTGCTGATTGGTGGATAAATTAATCCACCAATAAAAAAGTGCTGTCCAGAGTTCTAGACCAAAAAAGAAGCTTAGAGGCCTTCTTTTTCAAATAAACGGCTAGATTACAAGTTTTGCGGTACGAGCTGCTCAATACTAACTTGCAAGTTATTGTCACCACTCACTTACCTACAGCGCTGGTATTACAGGTTTTCATAAACCCAACGTTAACAGGCAAGAAGTGAGCATAGCCATTTATAGACTTATATTTATATGATACAATAATATTCTTATAGGTTCACAGGTTGTAGCCTGATATCCGTTAGTTATTGCGAAACAGGTATAGCTAAATCTAATCTACAAAATTACCAGTACCTGAAAACCTAGTATCCTCACTGCTATTGCAAACAAAGGGGTTAATTGCATTGGGGTGTTTGGGGTGCATGGCTGTTTAGGGGACATGATTGAGATTTGAGAATGAGTTTAAGGGTTTTGGATCATGGTGATTAAGGGGTGAATTGTTTTTTTTGTTTGTTTTTTTTAAATAAAATAAATGTAAAATGAGATCAATGCAATATTTGCATGGAATAAGACCGTTTCAAGCAGACAATGAGTGCATCAGAGATTAAATTCAAAGAAAGTATTATACAAACAGCATGCCAGTTAGTGTACAAACCTCCTTAATAAAACAAGAGGCCGCTCTTGGACCTCAAAGGTAAAGGACAAAATCACAGAAGGTAGTTTTTTGATCAAAAGAGACCGCTCTTGTATCCCGGGGGACTGACCTCATTTTTCAATTTTTATATACACGTGTTTTTCTGTTACTCTGTACTTATATAGTTAATGAGAGTTAGATTAAAGCATATCTACATATAAGCTATAGACAATGCGCAAATATTATAGAACCCAGACAAATATTGAAAATATAGTAGTATAGTAGCAATTGGGGAGGATTTATAATATTACTAGAATATCATGGAGAAATAAGAATTAGCTCTCCAATACCTTTAACCCTTCTATAGCCATTTAGAGAGCTTCATATTATTAATTGGAGCACTCCCAGCCCCTGCTAGCATCTGGTAAGAACAATTATAGGAGGAGTATGTAAATGTAATGGTGGTGTAATGTACAAAGCGCCTATAAATGAAAGGCAGAGGTGATAATGAATGAATGAGAACGTACCTAATGAGATGTGTGTAAGAAGTTTAATCCTAAAACAGACACATAAAAGCATACAATAAAAACAGTCACCTAGATTTAGAGTTTTGCGGCCAAAGGGGTGCGTTAGCTACGCGTGCTTTTTTTTCCCCACACCTTTTAAATACTGCTGGTATTTAGAGTTCACAGAATGACTGGCTCCAAAAAGCGAGCGTAGAGCATAATTTACCGACACTGCAACTCTAAATACCAGCGGTGCTTACGGACGCGGCCAGCTTCAAAAACGTGCTCGTGCACGATTCCCCCATAGGAAACAATGGGGCATTTTGAGCTGAAAAAAAAACCCAACACCTGCAAAAAAGCAGCGTTCAGCTCCTAACGCAGCCCCATTGTTTCCTACGGGGAAACACTTCCTAAGTCTGCACCTAACACCCTAAAATGTACCCTGAGTCTAAACACCCCTAACCTTACACTTATTAACCCCTAATCTGCTGACCCCGCTATCGCTGACACCTGCATTATACAATTAACCCCTAATCTGCCGCTCCGTACACCGCCGCAACCTACGTTATCCCTATGAACCCCTAATCTGCTGCCCCTAACACCGCCGACCCCTATATTATATTTATTAACCCCTAATCTGCCCCCCAAAACGTCGCCGCCACCTACCTACAATTATTAACCCCTAATCTGCCGACCCGACCTCACCGCTACTCTAATAAAGTTATTAACCCCTAATCCGCCTCAATAACCCTATAATAAATAGTATTAACCCCTAATCTGCCCTCCCTAACATCACCGACACCTAACTTCAAGTATTAACCCCTAATCTGCCGACCGGACCTCTCCGCTACTCTATTAAATGTATTAACCCCTAAAGCTAAGTCTAACCCTAACACGAACACCCCCCTAAGTTAAATATAATTTTTATCTAACGAAATAAATTAACTCTTATTAAATAAATTATTCCTATTTAAAGCTAAATACTTACCTGTAAAATAAATCCTAATATAGCTACAATATAAATAATAATTATATTGTAGCTATTTTAGGATTAATATTTATTTTACAGGCAACTTTGTATTTATTTTAACCAGGTACAATAGCTATTAAATAGTTAATAACCTAGTTAAAATAATTACAAAATTACCTGTAAAATAAATTCTAACCTAAGTTACAATTAAACCTAACACTACACTATCAATAAATTAATTAAATAAAATACCTACAATTATCTACAATTAAAACTAACACTACACTATCAATAAATTAATTAAATACAATACCTACAAATAAATACAATTAAATAAACTAACTAAAGTACAAAAAATAAAAAAGAACTAAGTTACAAAAAATAAAAAAATATTTACAAACATTAGAAAAATATTACAACAATTTTAAGCTAATTACACCTACTCTAAGCCCCCTAATAAAATAACAAAGCCCCCCAAAATAAAAAAATGCCCTACCCTATTCTAAAATAAAATTAGAAAAGCTCTTTTACCTTACCAGCCCTTAAAAGGGCCTTTTGCGGGGCATGCCCCAAAGAAAACAGCTCTTTTGCTGGAAAAAAAAAACATACAATACCCCCCCCCAACATTACAACCCACCACCCACATACCCCTCATCTAACCCAAACCCCCCTGATTGGATCAGTTAATCGGATTGAACTTCAATCTGATTGGCTGATTCAATCAGCCAATCAGATTTTTTCTACCTTAATTC
Source organism: Bombina bombina (assembly GCF_027579735.1). Classification (NCBI taxonomy): domain Eukaryota; kingdom Metazoa; phylum Chordata; class Amphibia; order Anura; family Bombinatoridae; genus Bombina; species Bombina bombina. The sequence goes on from NC_069509.1 coordinate 102,721,940, forward strand.
CGATTGGCTGATAGAATCCTATCAGCCAATCGGAATTTGAGGGACGCCATCTTGGATGACGTCCCTTAAAGTAACCTTCATTCGTCGTCTAGTCGTCGGAAGAAGAGGATGGATCCGCGCCGGAGGTCTTGAAGATGGAGCCGCTCGTCGTCGGATGGAAGAACATAGAAGATGCCGCTTGGATGAAGATGTCTACCGGTCCGGATCTCCTCTTCTGCCCGGATAGGATGAAGACTTCTGCCCGATGATGGACTTCTTTAGCCGCCGCTTGGATCAAGACTTCAGCCGGAGGATGGACGTCTTCAGTCCCCGCTTGGGCTTGGATCAAGACATCGGAGCCTGGACGGATCGGTGATACCCGGCGTGGTGAAGATAAGGTAGGAAGATCTTCAGGGGCTTAGTGTTAGGTTTATTTAAGGGGGGTTTGGGTTAGATTAGGGGTATGTGGGTGGTGGGTTGTAATGTTGGGGGGGGTATTGTATGTTTTTTTTTCCAGGCAAAAGAGCTGTTTTCTTTGGGGCATGCCCCGCAAAAGGCCCTTTTAAGGGCTGGTAAGGTAAAAGAGCTTTTTTAATTTTATTTTACAATAGGGTAGGGCATTTTTTTATTTTGGGGGGCTTTGTTATTTTATTAGGGGGCTTAGAGTAGGTGTAATTAGCTTAAAATTGTTGTGATATTTTTCTAATGTTTGTAAATATTTTTTTTTTTGTAACTTAGTTCTTTTTTATTTTTTGTACTTTAGTTAGTTTATTTAATTGTATTTATTTGTAGGTATTGTATTTAATTAATTTATTGATAGTGTAGTGTTAGGTTTAATTGTAACTTAGGTTAGGATTTATTTTACAGGTAATTTTGTAATTATTTTAACTAGGTAACTATTAAATAGTTATTAACTATTTAATAGCTATTGTACCTGGTTAAAATAAATACAAAGTTGCCTGTAAAATAAATATTAATCCTAAAATAGCTACAATATAATTATTATTTATATTGTAGCTATATTAGGATTTATTTTACAGGTAAGTATTTAGCTTTAAATAGGAATAATTTATTTAATAAGAGTTAATTTATTTCGTTAGATAAAAATTATATTTAATTTAGGGGGGTGTTAGTGTTAGGGTTAGACTTAGCTTTAGGGGTTAATACATTTATTAGAGTAGCGGTGAGGTCCGGTCGTCAGATTAGGGGTTAATACTTGAAGTTAGGTCTCGGTGATGTTAGGGAGGGCAGATTAGGGGTTAATACTATTTATTATAGGGTTTTTGAGGCGGATTAGGGGTTAATAATTTTATTAGAGTAGCGGTGAGGTCCGGTCGGCAGATTAGGGGTTAATTATTGTAGGTAGGTGGCGGCGATGTTTTGGGGGGCAGATTAGGGGTTAATAAATATAATATAGGGGTCGGCGGTGTTAGGGGCAGCAGATTAGGGGTACATAAGGATAACGTAGGTGGCGGCGCTGTGCGGTCGGCAGATTAGGGGTTAAAAAAATGTAATAGAGTGGCGGCGATGTGGGGGGACCTCGGTTTAGGGGTACATAGGTAGTTTATGGGTGTTAGTGTACTTTAGAGCACAGTCGTTAAGAGCTTTATGAACCGGCGTTAGCCCAGAAAGCTCCTAACTCCTGGCTTTTTTCTGCGGCTGGAGTTTTGTCGTTAGATTTCTAACGCTCACTTCAGCCAAGACTCTAAATACCGGCGTTAGGAAGATCCCATTGAAAAGATAGGATACGCACATGGCGTAAGGGGATCTGCGGTATGGAAAAGTCGCGGCTGGAAAGTGAGCGTTAGACCCTTACCTACACGACTCTAAATACCAGCGGTAGCCCAAAACCAGTGTTAGGAGCCTCTAACACTGGTTTTGACGGCTAACGCAGAACTCTAAATCTAGGCGAGTGATAATAAAATCATACAGTAAAATTATACAATAAAAATTAGCATGGATCCATGTAAACTGTACAGTGATTACAAATGACAGGTAAATTACAGTAATTGCATATGAGAGGTAAGATTGATAACCTGTGCAATAATTACAAGTGACAGGTGAAGTACATAAAATTGGTGTTAGTACCAAATATGGAGCTAGTGAGCACCAATGGTAGCAAAAGCAAAAATGAAAGTCCAGCAACAAATGAAATGCAAATGTCCAAAATTCAATCGTGTCAATTGGTCCTATGTGAAGAAAAAGATCAAATTGATTCCTTAGTGAAGTGAAGCAAGTGGAAAAATCCAAAAAGTGAAAAAAAAAAAAATGTCTGCAATCAAAAAATGATGAAAAAATGTGAAATGTGGGGATAAAAATAAAACCAAATGCAATGAGTAAATGTGATGCAGTAATCCTCAATGAGAAAACTAAAGGTGGGGTGCTATATACTTCTTGTATTTCATATATAGTTCTGCAAGTCCCTGTAAAAAATTAAAAATAATAGTGTATATGGTACAGGTCTATTAAATAATATTGAAATAGTTCTTACCAGTTGTCGACACATTTCGGCCTATATAAGGCCTTTTTCAAGACAGTAATAAAATTAGGGGCATCAATGGCTTTATATAAGGTGACTGATCAAATCATAAGTGGTCATTTTGGCGCCAATATCGTGATATGCCCACTTCCTGTTTAGGGAATTGTGGGTTATTGAGATGCATAGAGATACGCCCACTTCCTTTTTAGGGAATTATGGGGGGGTTTTTTGTTTGTTTTTTTGAGATGCATAGAGATTATTGAAAATATAGTTATAGTGTAAAGCTTATAGAACATAGAGACAGAAGTATAACATAGATACGGAGGTGCATCATCCTAATATAGTGATGTTGGCATATGTTTCACTGACCGTTCCATGAGTGTATGTTGACCGTGTCCGTTGCGTCATTTCCGGTATAGGTAAATGACATCATTTCCGGTTTCTCTTTTACCGGAAATGTATATGGGGATAATTAGAAGTGACACATAACTGTCGGCAGTTAAAAAGGGAAATTACAATAGTTAAGGATGTCAGGAACATGATCCCGAACTGGTGACAGTTAAATGAGACCATAATATAGGGACATATATAACTAGCTCCTAGTATGATTATGGTCCTGTAGGACTGATCCGGAGGGGATGGGGATAAGCAGACAAACCAAAAAACCCCCAATTATAATTAGATTCCATATACATATAATTAGAAATGTATATATTAGCCAATTATGGTGTGGGTAAGTGGCATTATTTACGGTACCGGAAATTTATAGATCGGGATCATGATCCCAGACAAGGAGAAGGGTAGATACATTGAATAGATTCATAATATTAACTTTGTGAGTAGATACATAATATTAACTTTGTAGGTAGAAACATAATATTAACTTATAGATCCGGACACAAGAAATGTGTGTAAAATTGTAAATAAATAAACTTATACTTATAATAAAGCATGAACAAAAACAATTGAATGAGATGAGTGGGACATAGAGTATAGGAGAGGGCTATTTTCGTTTGGTGGGTAAAAATCTACTCCAACATTTACTGGAGAAGATAATTAGGTAAGACTTAACATAAACTGCCATAGAGGAGGTGATATGGCAATACATGGGAAATACCTATGTGGAGATACAGGTGATGTTAGAATGGCCAACGGGGGAGTGTAGATGTCTTAAGAGACCACTCTAAAAACAGTGTGCTAGTCTTGTACTTCAACGGCCCATCACAAGATTGATTATTGTGACAGTTGTATAATGGTGGAGAGGGAGGAAATATCCTAAGAAGGATATTGGAATGATCTATAGTAAAGGATCAATGAACAGAATCAATGTAATAGAGAAAGGACACACCGTGTGATGTAACCTGATAATTAGAAGTGACACATAACCTGGTCCCCATAGCTGTTCCACAGATCTGCTTGTAGTATTTTCCCTCATTACAGAAGTAATTGTGGGTGAGGATAAACTTGATACTGTCCAGTATAAAATTGGCTTGTTCTTTAGGCAAATCAGGATCATTATCTAAAAAGAAGCTAACTGCTTCACAGCCTTCTTGGTGTGGAATACTAGTATATAAGGATGTGACATCACATGTTGCCAATAGATTTCCTTCTTCCCAGGGGGTAGAATTTAGAATGTTAAGAACCTGGGTGGAATCTTTCAGAAATGAGGGGAGTCGTCTCACATATGTTTGCAAGTTCTTCTCCACATACTCCGAAAGATTACTAGTGAGTGATCCTACCCCAGAGATAATTGGTCTACCGGGCGGGTTATGTAGTGATTTATGTATCTTCGGTAGATGATATAATATTGGTGTGATTGGGTATTTGACATCTAGATATTGGAATTCTTTTTCATTCAGTATTCCTTTTATTTTGGCTTTCTCTAGAAGGTTTTTTAATTCCTTCTGGAATGTGACTCTAGGATTGTTATGGAGTTTCTTGTACGTTGATTGATCACTGAGTAGTCGTTCATTTTCCTTAGTGTAATCATCTCTATTGAGGATTACAATCCCTCCTCCTTTGTCAGCAGGTCTAATGGTTAGCTGACTGTTTGTTTCCAGTGTCTTGATGGTCTCCATCAGTTTTTTTGATAAGTTACGTTTACATTTCTCAATCTTTTAGGATTAATAGTAATATACTCCAAAAGATTACTAGTGAGTGATCCTACCCTGGAGATAATTGGTCTACCGGGCGGGTTATGTAGCGATTTATGTATCTTTGGTAGATTATATAATATTGGTGTGATTGGGTACTTGACATCTAGATATTGGAATTCTTTCTCATTCAGTATTCCTTTTATTTTGTCTTTCTCTAGCAGCTTTTTTAATTCCTTATGGAATGTAACTCCAGGATTGTTATGGAGTTTCTCGTACGTTGATCGATCACTGAGTAGTCGTTCATTTTCCTTAGTGTAATCATCTCTATTGAGGATTACATTCCCTCCTCCTTTGTCAGCAGGTCTAATGGTTAGCTGACTGTTTGTTTCAAGTGTCTTGATGGTCTCTATCTGTTTTTTTGATAAGTTACGTTTTACATTTCTCAATCTTTTAGGATTAATATTTCTAATCTCCTTACTGACCATGGTATCGAACATCTCAATAGCGTTCCCTTTCATGGCAACGGATAGAAGGTGGACTTTGGTTTCAGATTGGTATGTAAAAACTTATCTGGTCCCAAATTAGTATAGCTCCTAGGTACCAAAGTATCCATTGGTGGTCTCATAAAAAGGAAATTTATGCTTACCTGATAAATTTATTTCTTTTACGATATGACGAGTCCATGGATTTCAGCCTTACTTATGGGATATCATCTCCTGGTCAGCAGGAGGAGACAAAGAGCACCACAGCAGAGCTGTATATATAGCTCCTCCCTTCCCTCCCACTCCAGTCATTCGACCAAAGTTAGGAAGAGAAAGGAAAAGCCAAGGTGCAGAGGTGACTGAAGTTTAACAAAATTAAACACCTGTCTTAAAAAATGACAGGGTGAGCCGTGGACTCATCATATCGTAAAAGAATTAAATTTATCAGGTAAGCATACATTTCCTTTTCTTTTACAAGATATGATGAGTCCACGGATTTCATCCTTACTTATGGGATACAATACCAAAGCTATAAGACACGGATGAAAGGGAGGGACAAGACAGGAACCTAAACAGAAGGCACCCCTGCTTGAAGAACTTTTCTCCCAAAAACAGCCTCGGACGAGGCAAAAGTATCAAATTTGGAAAATTTGGAAAAAGTGAGAAGAGACGACCAAGTTGCAACCTTGCAAATCTGTTCAACAGAAGCATCATTTTTAAATGCCCAAGAGGAAGCCACAGCCCTAGTAGAATGAGCCGTAATTCTTTCAGGAGGCTGCTGTCCAGCAGTCTCATATGCAAAATGGATGATACTCTTCAGCCAAAAAGAAAGGGAAGTAGCCGTAGCTTTCTGACCCCTATGTTTTCCAGAAAAAACAACAAATAATGAAGATGATTGACGAAATTCTTTAGTCACCTGCAAGTAAAACTTCAGGGCATGGACCACGTCCAAGTTATGTAACAGACGCTCCTTCTTAGAAGAAGGATTGGGACACAATGAAGGAACAATAATTTCCTGATTAATATTTTTGTTGGAAACAACCTTAGGAAGAAAACCAGGTTTGGTACGTAACACTACCTTATCGGAATGAAAAATAAGGTAAGGAGAATCACTTTGTAGAGCCAAAAGCTCAGAAACTCTGTGAGCAGAAAAAATAGCAACCAAAACTTTCCAAGATAACAACTTAATATCTATAGAATGCATAGGTTTAAACGGAACTCCTTAAAGAACCTTAAAAACTAAATTCAAACTCCAAGGAGGAGTAATAGGTCTAAACACAGGCCTGATCCTAGTCAGAGCCTGACAAAAAGATTGAACATCCGGAATATCTGCCAGACGTTTGTGTAGCAAAATAGATAAAGCAGAAATCTGTCCCTTTAAGGAACTTGCTGATAACCCTTTCTCCCATCCTTCTTGGAGAAAAGACAAAATCCTAGGAATCCTAACCTTACTCCATGAGTAGCCCTTGGATTCGCACCAATAAAGATATTTACGCCATATCTTATGGTAAATCTTTCTAGTAACATGCTTACGTGCCTGGATCAAAGTATCAATGACCGAATCAGAGAACCCTCGCCTAGATAAAATCAAGCATTCAATCTCCAAGCAGTCAGCTGTAGAGAAACTAGATTCAGATGATGGAAGGGTCCCTGAATGAGAAGGTCCTGCCTCAATGGAAGCTTCCACGGTGGCAGAGAGGACATGTCCACCAGATTGGCATACCAAGTCCTGCGAGGCCACGCATGAGTGATGAGAACCACCGAAGCCCTCTCCTGTTTGATCTGAGCAATCACCCGGGGAAAGAGAGCAAACGGCAGAAACACATAAGCTAGATTGAATGACCAAGGCACTGTCAAGGCATCTATCAGTTCGGCCTGAGGATCCCTGGACCTGGATCCGTATCTCGGGAGCTTGGCATTCTGACGAGATTCCATAAGATCCAGCTCCGGTCTGCCCCATCTGAGAATCAGGGTGGCAAAGATGAAGTTCCCATTCCCATCTGTCTGCTCAAAAAGTCTGCTTCCCAGTTGTCCACTCCTGGGATGTAGATTGCTGACAGATAACAAGAGTGAGCCTCAGCCCACCGAATTATCTTGGATACTTCTGTCATCGCTAAGGAACTCCTTGTTCCTCCCTGATGAATGAATGAATTTGGCCAAAGCCAACTGAGGCCAAGCCTGAAGCACATTGAATATTGCTCTCAACTCCAGAATATTGATGGGAAGTAGAGACTCCGACTGAGTCCACACACCCTGAGCCTTTAGGGAATTCCAGACTGCACCCCACCCTATTAGGCTGGTGTCCGTTGTCACTATCACCCATGAGGGTCTGCGGAAGCACGTCCCTTGGGACAGATGATCCGGCGACAACCACCAGAGAAGAGAGTCTCTTGTCTCCTGATCCAGGTCTATTGAGGAGACAAATTTGCATAATCTCCATTCCACTGTCTGAGCATGCTCAGTTGTAGAGGCCTGAGATGAAAACAAGCAAATGGAATGATGTCCATTGCTGCCACCATCAATCCAATTACCTCCATGCACTGAGCCACTGATGGCCGAGGATTGGACTGAAGAGATCGTCATGTATTCAGAATCTTTAACTTTCTGACTTCCGTCAAAAAGATTTTCATGGATATAGAGTCTATTAGAGTTCCCAGAAAAGGAACCCTTGTCTGAGGAATTAGTGAACTCTTTTCTAGATTCACCTTCCACCCATGAGTCCTTAGAAAGGATAGAACAATGTCGGTATGAGACTTTGTCAGCTTATAAGACGACACCTGGATCAGAATATTGTCCAGATAAGGCGCCACTGCAATGCCCCGTGGTCTGAGAACCGCCAGCAGGGACCCTAGAACCTTTGTGAAGATCCTGGGTGCCGTGGCCAGCCTGAAAGGAAGGGCCACAAACTGAAAATGTTTGTCCAGAAAGGCAAACCTCAGGAACTGGTGATGATCTCTGTGGATAGGAATATGAAGATATGCATCCTTTAAGTCCACGGTAGTCATATATTGACCCTCCTGGATCAATGGAAGAATGGTCCGAATAGTCTCCATCTTGAAGGATGGAACTCTGAGAAACTTGTTTAGACTCTTGAGATCTAAAATGGGTCGAAACGTTCCCTCCTTTTTGGGAACAACAAAAGGATTTGAGTAAAACCCCTGCCCCTGTTCCTGTATTGGAATGGGACAAATTACTCCCATGGAGGAGAGGTCTTCTACACAACGTAATAACGCCTCTCTTTTTATCTGGTCTACAGACAATCGTGAAAGAAGAAACCTTCCTCTGGGGAAGGAATTTTTGAACTCCAACTGATACCCTTGAGACACGATTTCTAGTGTCCAGGGATCCTGAACGTCTTTTATCCAAGCCTGGACAAAGAGAGAAAGTCTGCCCCCTACTAGATTCGGTCCCGGATCGGGGGCCGCCCCTTCATGCTGTCTTGGGAGCAGCAGCGGGCTTGTTAGGTTGTTTACCCTTGTTCCAAGCCTGGTTGGGTCCCCAGGTGGGCTTGACTGGAGCATAATTCCCTTCCTGTTTAGTGGAAGAGGAAGGGAGGACTCCTTTGAAATTACGAAAGGAACTAAAATTACTCAGTCGTCCCCTTTGCTTAGATGTCTTGTCTTGAGGAAGGAGATGACCCTTACCACCGTAATATCAGAAATGATTTCTTTCAAGTCAGGCCCGAATAGGGTCTTTCCCTTGAAAGGAATAGCCAAAAGCTTGGATTTAGAGGACACATCCACAGACCAAGATTTTAACCATAAAGCTCTTCGTGCTAAGATGGAGAATCCCGAACTGTTGACTGCTAATTTGGTGATCTGAAAGGAAGCATCCATAATAAAAGAATTAGCCAGCTTAGGCACCTTAATTCTGTCCTGTATTTCCTCTAAAGAGGTCTCAGTTCTAAGAGACTCTTCTAGAGCGTCAAACCAAAAAGCAGTCGCAGTCGTGACTGTTACAATGCAGGCCGCCGGTTGCAATAAAATCCTCTGATGAATATAAAGTTTTTTGAGTAGACCCTCCAACTTTTTATCCATGAAGTCTTTGAAAGCACAACTGTCCTCGATAGGAATAGTCGTACATTTTGCCAGGGTAGAAATAGCTCCCTCCACCTTAGGGACCGTCTGCCAAGAGTCCCAAACAGTGTCAGCTATAGGGTACATTTTCTTAAAAACAGGGGAAGGGGAGAAGGGGATAACCGGTCTTTCCCATTCCCTCGCAATAATTTCTGAAATTCTCTTAGGAACCGGAAAAACATCAGAATTAGAAGGGACCTCTAAGTATTTGTCCATCTTACTCAATTTCTCTGGTGAGAACACAATAGAGTCACAGTCATCCAGAGTCACCAAAACCTCTCGTAGCAAAAGCCGGGGGTGTTCAAGTTTAAATCTAAAGGACATGACTTCCGAATCTGTCAGGGGCAATGCACTTCCTGAGTCAGACAGTTCCCCCTCAGACAGGGCCTCCCTACCCCCCAATTCAGAGCCCTGGGAAGGTATATCGGAGATAGCCATTAAAGCATCAGAAGTCGCAGGGACCACATGGGCCTCTGTTCTGCTGCGTTTGCCTTGTAACACTGGCAACTTAGATAAAACTTCTGTAAGATTGGATGACATAACTGCAGCCATATCCTGCAGAGTGAATGAAGTGGACACAGTTGAAGAACACGGCGTCGCTTGGGCGGGCGTTAAAGGTTGTGACGCTTGGGGAGAAAGTTGCAGCATACCCTGAGTCTCATCAGTCTGAGAAGCATCCTTAGATATACTTGCATTAAAGAAAATTTGTTCTTTAAATTGTAAAGCCCTCTCAGTACACGAGGGACAAAAAGATATAGGGGGTTCCACATTGGCATCTAGACACATAGAACATGTACTTTTCTGAAGTTCAGCCATGACAAACAAACCAGCAATAGCAATATTGATCATCTTTTACTTAATTAAAAATAATTTTGAAAGCCAAACTTAGAGAAATTTTTTTGAAAAAACAAGCATACTGCGTCTTTAAAAAATAAAACTGCAATAATGTTTCTGCTCCGCAATAAACCTATGTAATAACAGGGAGCACTATGAGACTCTTAGCAAATTTTGCTCTATCTGCACAGTTCAACTATGCATAACGTTTTAACAAACTTTGGCACTTGTACCTCGCCACAGCTCTGCTGCGGCGCATACCTGCCCCCACGAGACACTGAGTGATATTCCGTAAGCGGCGCTCCTAAGCCTGTTTGTGATAGTTTCAGACACAAGCTGACTTAGGCCACACCGGAGCCTTAGAGACCTGCTGTCCGACTAAGGATCCAGATGACAACTGCGCGACTAAGCGCGCAAAGCTAGGCCCCACCCATCATGGGCGTAAACTAATTCCCCGGCAAAAGGAAACCCACATGGGAATAAAAATGTTGGTTTGACCCACGCAAACCATAATAAAGTGTACCGCCAATGTGCCCCTCAAATAACCAACACACTCCCCTGTTCTGTCATTAGTTTATTACAGTTAACGTTATAACATTTGGGGAAGAAGTCCGCAATCTCCCAGCATCAAGCCCACAAACATATTATACCCACCGGGTCAATACATATTAGGGTACTGAAACAGTTGATATCACCTAATAGAGAGGGGAACCCCAGGCACACCAAACATGACGTCTGTGCAAACTGATTACCCCTTCCCGGTATAGGGAATAAACGTCAGTCTGTTCTGAGCTACCTCAGTCTCCCACGTGGTACCACACAATGAAGATGCTCTTTTCACCACCTTCAGCCGATCTGTGGGAACAAACAGGGCCTTAGATAATGTTTGCTAAGACCATCATCATCAGGGCAACAAATACCATGGGAGTCACAGAATGAAGATTTCCCCGGTTGCTGTCTACCCTGAGAAAAATAGTACTCACTGGTACCATTTAAAATAAAAAACTCTTGATTGAAGAATCTAAACTAACACCTCACTTTACCTCTTCCTATCACTAACACAGGCAAAGAGAATGACTGGGGTGGGAGGGAAGGGAGGAGCTATATATACAGCTCTGCTGTGGTGCTATTTGCCTCCTCCTGCTGACCAGGAGGCGATATCCCATAAGTAAGGATGAAATCCGTGGACTCGTCATATCGTAAAAGAAATACATTTATCAGGTAAGCATAAATTTCCTTTTTATGAGACCACCAATGGATACTTTGGTACCTAGGAGCTATACTAATTTGGGACAAGATAAGTTTTTACATACCAATCTTAAACCAAAGTCCACCTTCTATCCCGTTGCCATGAAAGGGAACGCTATTGAAACGTTCGATACCATGGTCAGTAAGGAGATTAGAAATATTAATCCTAAAAGATTGAGAAATGTAAAACGTAACTTATCAAAAACAGATGGAGACCATCAAGACACTTGAAACAAAGGGAAGGGAGGAACTATATATACAGCTCTGCTGTGGTGCTCTTTGCCTCCTCCTGCTGACCAGGAGGCGATATCCCATAAGTAAGGATGAAATCCATGGACTCGTCATATCTTGTAAAAGAAATACCTTTTTAGGGTTTATTTCCTTATGAATTCTTTTGTATTCACATAGGATTGAAACTTATCTAAACTCCTGGCTGGAGCAAAGGTGAGACCATAGCCTAGTACTTGCCTTTCAACTTCTGTTAAGATGTGTGAACTCAAGTTGAAGATTCCATCTTTTGTTGTCTTAACAACCTGGTTAGGGGGTGTGATCTTTTCGCTCTTCTTTACTCGTATCTGCCTCTTTTGCCTCTATGAACTTTCTTTTTGGGTTTGTAGGAATAGTGTTTCTTCAATTCATGTCCTTTCTCCTTGTGTGTACTATCCCTTTGTTTTTCACTACTGGTTGATTCAATTCCAAAAAAGATGAGGATGAAGGTATTTGGTTTAGAGATGTAGTGTCTGTTTTCTGAAGATCACTATTCTTTTTCGGTAAGGACTTGTTCATTCCATTTAGCAATATTATCATTTTCTCTTACCCATCCTTAACTATTGTAAATTCCCATTTTTAACTGCCGACAGTTTTGTGTCACTTCTAATTATCCCCATATACATTTCCGGTAAAAGCGAAACCGGAAATTTACCTATACCGAAAATGACGCTATGGACACGGTCAACATACACTCATGGAACGGTCAGTGAAACATATGCCAACATCACTATATTAGGATGATGCACCTCCATATCTATGTTATACTTCTGTCTCTATGTTCTATAAGCTTTACGCTATAACTATAAACAAACAAAACATAATTCCCTAAACAGGAAGTGGGCGTATCTCTATGCATCTCAATAACCCACAATTCCCTAAACAGGAAGTGGGCGTATCACTATTTTGGCACCAAAATGACCACTTATGATTTGATCAGTCACCTTATATAAAGCCATTGATGCCCCTAATTTTATTACTGTCTTGAAAAAGGCCTTATATAGGCCGAAACACGTTGACAACTGGTAAGAACTATTTCAATATTATTTAATAGACCTGTACCATATACACTATTATTTTTAATTTTTTACAGGGACTTGCAGAACTATATATGAAATACAAGAAGTATATAGCGCCCCACCTTTGGTTTTGTCATTGAGGATTACTGCATCACATTTACTCATTGCATTTGGTTTTATTTTTATCCCCACATTTCAAATTTTTTCATCATTTTGTGATTGTAGACATTTTTTTCACTTTTTTCACTTTTTGGATTTTTCCACTTGCTTCACTTCACTAAGGAATCAATTTGATCTCCACATAGGACCAATTGACACGATTGACTTTTGGACATTTGCATTTCATTTGTTGCTGGATTTTTATTTTTGCTTTTGCTACCACTGGTGCTCACTAGCTCCATATTTGGTACTAACACCAATTTTATGTACTCCACCTGTCACTTGTAATTATTGCACAGGTTACCAATCTTACCTCTCATATGCAATTACTGTAATTTACCTGTCATTTGTAATCATTTGTAATCACTGTACAGTTTACATGGATCCATGCTAATTTTTATTGCATAATCTTACTGTATGATTTTATTATCACTGTTTTTATTGTATGCTTTTATGTGTCTTTGTTAGGATTAAACTTCTTACATCTCATTAGGTACGTTCTCATTCATTCATTATCACCTCAGCCTTTCATTTAGGTGCTTTGTACATTACACCACCAAATTCTTCTTCCTTTGGCCAGCTAGGCGGCCTTTGTACACAGCTAGAGGTATCCCCAGGGCGCTTCCGGATGGATAAAACTTTGGAGGACAAGTATAGACCATTGCAGGTTCGCTATGTGCATACCTCAGATTTGGGCATCAGACATGAAGTCATCATTGGTAATCTGAAGCTTGTTACCCGTAGGAAAGATAGGTAACTAGCCAACCACACTATCATAAGTACAGGGCTAAGTCTGTAATGCAGGTTATTTAGCAGATCTATATATAATTTACAGAAGTAAATAGTTATGGGAAGATAGTGTCTCATCACTTATAGTATAAATATAGCAATTGAGCCGACACCAGGACTTATATAGTGAAGAGCCAGAAGGTCCTATCAACACACAAAAAATTACCATTTCCAGCATCATATTTCAGAATGGGAGATAACTGAAGAAGGTATAAGTGAAAACATTTAGTTCTTAAAGGGACATGCCACCCACATTTTTTCTTTTATGATTTAGAAAGAGAATGCAATTTTAAACATCTTTCTAATTTACTTATAGTATCTAATTTGTTTTATTCTCTTGATATTCTTTGATGAAAAGCATATCTAGATATGCTCACTAGCTGCTGATTGGTTGCTGCACATAGAAGCATCATGTGATTGGCTCACCATGTGCATTACTTTTTCTTCAAATAAGGATATTTAAAAAATGAAGCAAAAAAAATTATGGAAGTAAATTGTAATGTTGTTTACATTTCTATTCTCTATCTGAATCATGAAAGAAAGATTTTGGGTTTAGTGGCCCCTTAAGAATATGCTTCGGGTTAGAACATTAGTAGAGCATATTATGTATATCAGGGGACCCTAGGTAAATTGTAGTTTGTCAGCTAGGGCCATGTAGAGAAAGGGGGTTATACAAATATATACCTCATGCTGGGTAAGGGGATCTGCAGTTTAACAACATTCAACAGTAGGATAAATTTGTTTTGTTTTTAGTCAATATTACCAGCAAAACACCCCTATATAGATAAAACATGTTGTTTGATTCTATAGTAAGAGTACGCAGTCTAATAAACATTCAAACATTGTTACAGACCTGTAGAACAAAACAAACTGTATTACTTTACTAACATTAGATCTTCTGAATTCAAGCCATTATGGTAAGCTGCTTGGGACTGAAATTAGTTTGGCTTTGACTCCGCAAGCTTCTAGATATTAAGGGTAAGTCCAATACGTAAATTAGGGAATACGTCTCCCCTATACCCTGTAATTACCCCACAATTGCCATATATTGCTATAGAAGGCTTGGAGATAATCAGTCTTTTAGTGCGTGGGTTTATAGTGGGACTAACCTTCTGTGGGTAGCATGGGGCTGCACTTCAATGTTTGCAAAGTCCTAAAGCAATGTCTAATGAGAATCGTTCACTCAATCAGATGAGCAAACTATCCACAACAGGGTAGAAGTGGTGTCCACCACATCTGAGCAAACTAATATAGGACACCAGTTAGATATTCAGGGATCTGTTTACCCAACTCCGGCTTTCACCCTGGGCCCATTGTAAAAGAGTAGCTTACTGTTTGCGAAGCTCGTGGTGACCCCCGGCTGCTGCATGGATAGTGCTGCGAACACAGTGAATAAAGTGCTCTCACCACCAACCGGTCTCATCTGCTCTGAGAAGAGGTAGGTAGCCGCTGAAGTAAGGTAGGAGGGCCGATCTTGGAATAGCGGCTGCACACTCTCAAGGGTACGTCTGGATCCTCTGTCTGCTGAGCCGTTGGTCACAATCCTATCAATAAGCTGGCACTTCTCTGCGGTTGCAACGCCACTATAATTGGGTCCATAGCACTAACCCCAAGGTATGGGGAGACACGGAGCTGGATCTCCTCAAGACTAGGCTGGTAATACTGGATGTTCTTAGCATCGCTAAGTGCTGTTATGGTGCTGCCGCTTCTCCCAATGCTAGCACTATCAGCTAGTAAGCCCCTAGTGCAAACCGGAGCTCCCGTTTCAGAGTATATATCTCCACCATTTAGCTGGGTTTCCCCCGTCAAAGGAAGCAGAGGCAGCATGTCACCATCCTGTATAAGCAGAGGGGTCTTGGCATAGAGTGCTTCATGCTAAGGGGTTGGTTCGGCAGGATCAGGCTTGAGGTATGTTGATCGGGTTAATGAGAGAGCAGCGCCCGCTTCCCAGGGCACATTCAGGATCTCCTGGTGAGTAAAGCGCCCAAAGCACACACCACTGCGCCCCTTTCAGATAGAGTCAATGGTTTCAGTGCCACAGTACCCCGCTGCTAAGCCGTAGGGGGCGGATCTAGGTGAGGCTCGTACCTCCATTTCAGCACCTCCATCAGGCTGATTCTCTGCGCTGTCTAAACTATACTGGGCGCAAGGTTGCCATTTGTCCTGTGAGGTGTCTCTCTGAGTAGGAGCATTATTTCTTCTTACATGCGTGGTTAGCATGGTACAGTCTAAACTTTTACTAATTTGCTCTTCATGTTCCTCCAGCAGCAGCTTAATATAGAAGTAGAGCTTTTCCATGTTAACCATAAGCTCAATAGATATCTTGAAGGTTTTTATATAGGGTTATTGCAACGCAACTACGGCGTTGTGCAACAGCAGAGGCCTAAAGGAACTCTACCAGGGGGTTTGGTTGGAGGCCGCAACCTCAATGTAAGCTCCGGTGCTCTGGTGCTGGCAGCTATCTAGACGATTTTTAGATCAATAGGTAAGGGATGGTTAGTTTGATTGCAGCCTTTAAATTTTTTTGCCAGAAGGCGACTTATTATAATGTTTTATCAAGTCAAATCTATCAAGGCAGAAGCAGCCCACAAAACTGCGACCTATCATGGTCGCTGCCCGGAAGTCTCCCCAGGTGAAATGTTTTTAAGGAGCTATTGCACTGGGGGTCTCAAGTTTAATAGCTCTGTTTTAGTGCACTGCATAGGATTTAGACTTCATTCTTTTACCTAGTGATTTAGCACATATTCTCCAAATATTAATAGTGGGGATAAGCCAGCCAGAAGCTACATTTTCCTGCAGAATATGTAGGTCTGCTCTTATTTTGACTCTTACATGCTTTGTAAATGCGTGCCCCCTCGTGAAAAAAAATGCCCCCCCATTTCATTCGTTCTGGAGCCGACCCTGGTTTGAACTAACATATACATGGAGTGCAGAATTATTAGGCAAGTTGTATTTTTGAGGATTAATTTTATTATTGAACAACAACCATGTTCTCAATGAACCCAAAAAACTCATTAATATCAAAGCTGAATAGTTTTGGAAGTAGTTTTTAGTTTGTTTTTAGTTATAGCTATTTTAGGGGGATATCTGTGTGTGCAGGTGACTATTACTGTGCATAATTATTAGGCAACTTAACAAAAAACAAATATATACCCATTTCAATTATTTATTTTTACCAGTGAAACCAATATAACATCTCAACATTCACAAATATACATTTCTGACATTCAAAAACAAAACAAAAACAAATCAGTGACCAATATAGCCACCTTTCTTTGCAAGGACACTCAAAAGCCTGCCATCCATGGATTCTGTCAGTGTTTTGATCTGGTCACCATCAACATTGCGTGCAGCAGCAACCACAGCCTCCCAGACACTGTTCAGAGAGGTGTACTGTTTTCCCTCCTTGTAAATCTCACATTTGATGATGGACCACAGGTTCTCAATGGGGTTCAGATCAGGTGAACAAGGAGGCCATGTCATTAGATTTTCTTCTTTTATACCCTTTCTTGCCAGCCACGCTGTGGAGTACTTGGACGCGTGTGATGGAGCATTGTCCTGCATGAAAATCATGTTTTTCTTGAAGGATGCAGACTTCTTCCTGTACCACTGCTTGAAGAAGGTGTCTTCCAGAAACTGGCAGTAGGACTGGGAGTTGAGCTTGACTCCATCCTCAACCCGAAAAGGCCCCACAAGCTCATCTTTGATGATACCAGCCCAAACCAGTACTCCACCTCCACCTTGCTGGCATCTGAGTCGGACTGGAGCTCTCTGCCCTTTACCAATCCAGCCATGGGCCCATCCATCTGGCCCATCAAGACTCACTCTCATTTCATCAGTCCATAAAACCTTAGAAAAATCAGTCTTGAGATATTTCTTGGCCCAGTCTTGACGTTTCAGCTTGTGTGTCTTGTTCAGTGGTGGTCGTCTTTCAGCCTTTCTTACCATGGCCGTGTCTCTGAGTATTGCACACCTTGTGCTTTTGGGCACTCCAGTGATGTTGCAGCTCTGAAATATGGCCAAACTGGTGGCAAGTGGCATCTTGGCAGCTGCACGCTTGACTTTTCTCAGTTCATGGGCAGTTATTTTGCGCCTTGGTTTTTCCACACGCTTCTTGCGACCCTGTTGACTATTTTGAATGAAACGCTTGATTGTTCGATGATCACGCTTCAGAAGCTTTGCAATTTTAAGAGTGCTGCATCCCTCTGCAAGATATCTCACTATTTTTGACTTTTCTGAGCCTGTCAAGTCCTTCTTTTGACCCATTTTGCCAAAGGAAAGGAAGTTGCCTAATAATTATGCACACCTGATATAGGGTGTTGATGTCATTAGACCACACCCCTTCTCATTACAGAGATGCACATCACCTAATATGTTTAATTGGTAGTAGGCTTTCGAGCCTATACAGCTTGGAGTAAGACAACATGCATAAAGAGGATGATGTGGTCAAAATACTCATTTGCCTAATAATTCTGCACTCCCTGTATTAGGGGTGCAGTAGCGCTAAGTTTAGTTTAACACTAGCACAGCACAGTATTCAATTAGTATTCAATAAAAACTGTACCTGTAAAATAGTGATTACATTAAAATAGTGACAGATTGCACTGTAATGCTGTAAACAGAGTGAACTGCGCATAACAAAAGGTTGCCAGTAACTTTTCTTACAACCTCACAATGAGTACAGCATTGTTTCAAATTCCTTGGAGGTTGAACTTCAGCTCTGCAAAGCACTGTATTAGAGAAGCGCTTTAAAGTGAGGTATACCTGTAAAAGTATACACTTTAAAGTGAGGTTTACCTTAACAATGCCATTACTACTACTGACGTGACAACTGCATATAATGCTTACTTGAAGCAACCATCACACAAAAATAGACTCAAATATATTGAGATGAAAAAAGTTAGAGATACAGGGGCCGATTTATGAAAGTGCGAGCAGACATGATACGATGTAGCGTATCATGTCCGCCGCACATCGATAAATGCCGACAGCATACGCTGTCAGCATTTATTATTCCACAAGCAGTTCTAGTGATCTAGGATCGGACGGATTGATGTCTGCAACCACAGAGCAGGTGGACAAGTTATGAAGCAGTGGTCTTTAGATTGCTGCTTCCTAACTGCTGTTTCCGGTGAGTCTGAAGGCTCGCGCGGAAACAGGGGCATCAGGCTCCATTCGGAGCTTGATAATTCGGCCCCACAGCCTTAAGACAACAAAAGACAATTTTCCAAAATCATAGGAGGCCGCTTTTATCGGTTTGGCAATAAGACTGGAAAGCTGCTAGCAAATACTGTTAATGTAGCATCCCCCAAATGTTTAGCCACCTTCATAGTTTCCAATAATACCACATACACCAATAATATATAGATTATGAATTAGTTTGTGTGCTTCTACAAAACACTCTATTCTAAGTAAAAAATACAAAGCTGGTAAACTAGGTAAGGCTGCAGGCCCAGATAAAATTCCAATTTAATACTACAAAATACTGCAGGATGAAATTAGCCCCATATTAGACCATTTGTTTTCTGCTTACCTTTAAGGTTCAATTGTACTCTCGACTGGTTTTGCAGACGCTCATATCTGTATAATCTTAAAACCAGACAGACATTATATATAGACATAAGACAGGCTTTATGCAAAACCACTCGTCAGTCGCGAATATCCGGAGGACACTGAGGGTGATTTCTCATTTCTGGCAGGCTAAATGCGTTGGACGGCTTGACTCCTTGTCGGACGCCTGTCTCCTCGCAATAGATGTGGAGAAGGCGTTCGACAGTGGGAACACTTATTGACTTTTTTAGATAGGTTTGGAATCAAAGGCAACTTCCATCATTTCATTCAAACACTAAATTCACTTCCACGCACTTCTGTCCTTGTTAATGGCGAGGTTTCCCAGCCTTTCTCATTTTAATATTTTTACAACTCAGGAAAATATTGTGGTACAAAGTAAACCTTGATAAATCTGAATTGATCTACCTTCATAGAGCCACTAAATCATTGCCGCAAATGACCCTTAATATCAATAACGGACCTTTAAGATACTAAAGTATCCGTCTACACACTAACCCCAATCTAATTTACAAACTCAATATACCACCTGTGTTTAAACAATGGCATTCCTTACTTGATGGGTGGTCCAAATTACCAATTTCCCTTTCAGGTTGGATCGATCTGATAATGATGATGGCTCTGCCAAAACTATTGTACCCTTTGCAGTTGTTGCCAATAATGTTAACGTGAGCTGACATATTGAATATCACAAAATCACTCTCCAAGTTTGTTTGGAACAAACTTCCTTTACCTTCAGATAGAGGAGGCTAAGGCTTTAAACTCCTGTATCTATAATGATACAACTGGGCCACATTGGGTAAACTATTCTTTGATTGGCTGATGGGAACTTCAGTTTTTAATGATTGTAATTTGGAGGGGTCACTTGTGTATCTGTTCCACTTGGCTTTTCTACTGCATGCTGCATTCCAATCTCTTCCCCCACAAGTAAGGAACAACATTCTGTTTTGAGATCCTTTGTGGGTCTGGGCTAGATTATGCAAATGGTGGGGTTTGTCACACAGAATCCGTCATGCAAAAATTGGGTGAGAAATGGAGGACTGTGACAGGAGTAGAGGTCACAGAGTACATGTTAATCACCAGTTTAGATCTAACACGTCGTTCCACACTCTCAATGGATCACAAAGAAATGCACACTAAATTTGTTCACCTCAGCTATATTACCCCCAAAATGTAAACAAAATGGGTAGATGAATGTCTTAAATGTTCTGCTACTAGCCATGATATTGCACACCTTTACTGGAATTGTCCCAAGAAAGGTCAATTTGGAGCAAGACAGCATACTGGTTAACAAAAGTTTGTTGCAAACAAATAAACTTATCAATGCAAGACTTCTTCTTTTTGTTAGGCCACACCCACTCTTCTTCATATGACCATTTCTTAAATATTTATTTACTACTAGCCAGACAATTAATACTTAAATGTTGGATATATACCAAAGCCCCAAACTTAACACAACTCATAAGACTAATTCACACTCCTTGTAGAACAGGTAACATTGAACACATAATTAAAACCTTTATCACTAAATGGGAACCCTACCTATTACATATTTCTGCT
This sequence comes from Bombina bombina, assembly GCF_027579735.1. Classification (NCBI taxonomy): domain Eukaryota; kingdom Metazoa; phylum Chordata; class Amphibia; order Anura; family Bombinatoridae; genus Bombina; species Bombina bombina. The sequence continues at coordinate 102,742,496 of NC_069509.1, forward strand.
GCATTGCGCACTCAGCAGCTATCGCCCTTCCTTAACAGCACTTTTCTCCTGACTAAACAAAAAGGTTGATGAACCTTAGTAAAACATGACACTTGACAAATCTTTCCCTGAGACTTGTGAGGGACTACGCCACTGTCTGGACCGCTCGATAATGATTGGTAAATCTTTGGGAGGGTCTCATTCTTCCTCTCTGATGTTGCCTCCTGGGTAGGCTTAAGATTACTTGATTACTTCTATGGTAGATGTGAGGTCTTAGACAATTTTAGTGTATTTTGTTAATTAGTTTAGTTAGTGTTTCATTATACAATGCAAGATTCTAAGGTGGGAACTACACCACTGTATGCCTTGATAACATCCTCTGCAAATGTATTTATTTGGAAATGTACCTACATTGGTACTATATAAAGTAATGCAATTATCTTTGTGGTTCCACTTGGGGATTGTTGAGGATTTAAACTTATTTTGTTAGCTTGTTTGTAAAATGTAAAATTCTCAGCTGGGAACTACACCACTATATGCCTTAATAATATCATCTGCAAATGTGTTTTCTTTTGTAATGTACCTGGATTGATACTAAAGTATGTAATGTAATGTATCCGTTTTTCTTTGTGCTTCCACTTGGGGGTTGATTAATACAGAGCTAAAAAAAACTATGAATAGTAAATTATCTGATTGTGTGCCAAACTCTTATTTCATATTTTATTTTGTATTTACATACTGTAGTCTTGTATTATTCTGTAAAGTTAATAAAACCCAATAAAAAAATATTTTTTTTAAAAATACTGTAAAAATCAACATAAAGCCAATTAAACTCACATTCAGTTATCAAATTGTGAGGCAAAAAATCTTGATGACCAATTTAAATAAAACTGTGTATTTTCATATGGATTGTAATGACACAGAAATCAAAGCCAAAAATCACCTGAGATTTATAAGAAGTTTGTGCATGGAAAATTCTGTTTAGAATGGATTAGAATGAAGGGCATACTTTATATATCAAAGCCCAGCAAATATGGGTCTCTCTCCTTACAATTACATTTCTAGATATAATTAACCAGATGGCAGGCTTTGTAAGGAGCAGCATGGATCTCAAAACTTTATAAATCTTTTTCTTTTAGCTTTATTTTTAAAGTAAACTACACAAATAATGAGGCATAAGCAAAAACGATTGCTAGATTTTTCTTTTACTTACTCCTGACTGCTCTGCTATCTTGTGCTGTGTGTTGCGAATTGCTCTTTTCGCCTCTTGCAGCTCCCTGCCCATTGCAATCCTGATAATGATAATAAGAAAAATATACATCAAAATAAAAGAATAAAATAAAGGAGATGCAAATAAATCACAGAAACAAAACAAAGTGGTGGATACATAGAGGCCTATTTAACAAAGGTCTGTCAGACCTGATCCGACAGTGCGGATCAGGTCCGACAGACCTCGCTGAATGCGGAGAGCAATACTCTCTCCATATTCAGCATTGCACCAGAAGCTCTTGTGAGCTGCTGGTGCAACGCCGCTACTGCAGATTCGCTGCCAATTGGCCGCCAGCAGGAGGGTGTCAATCAACCCGATTGTACTCGATCGGGTTAAATTGTGGCGATGTCTGTCCGCCTGCTCAGAGCAGAAGGACAGGTTATGGAGCAGCGGTTTTTAGACCGCTGCTTCATAACTGCTGTTTCTGGCGAGCCTACAGGCTCGCCAGAAACACGGCCCTCAAGCTCCGTCCGAAGCTTGATAAATGGGCCCCATATTCTCCATTAGAAGCTAGTATCTACAATTTCAAACTGCAATTTGTCTTAAAAAAATATTATAGATTAGTTAGAAATATGAATTAATAATAATGAACAAAACTGTAGTTCAATTGAAACCAGCACTTTTTTAGGTAAACTGCTCTGTGTTCTGATAGCTGCTCTTTCTGTTCACTTTAGTTTTTTTAGTAGATTTGTGAGACAGAGAGAGAGACACATAGAGACAGAGAATATGTACACACACAGGGCTAGATTACAAGTGGAGCCCTAAATATTGTGTCGATAATGTGCGCTGGTATTACAAGTTAAGCACAATGCGAACGTGAGCTTGCTTTCGCATTGCTAGGAAGCATTTGCACTCTTGAGAGCTCGCTTCCATGGGCTCCTATGAGAGTCTCCGTCAGAGATGGCATCAGAACCTCACGCAGCGAAAGGGGTAAGTAGTGCAGCAAAATGTAAATATATATGTATATGCTTATATACATACAGTAAATATTTATGTGTTAATAAGTGTATATACACATATTAACACATAAATATATATGTATATATTCATATACAAGTGGCCCTCGTTTTACAACGGTTCAATTTACACCGTTTCAGAATAACAACCTTTTTCCCCAGTCATGTGACTGCTATTGAAAAGCATTGAGAAGCAGTGCATTTATTAAAATAGCCAGTAGGTGGCGCTGTCCGCTTGTGTTACAGCAAAGCCAAGCAAGCTGAAATTAATATGTTTATCCAGACCTGAGCTATCGAGCAGATTTCAAAGGAACAAGATCTTCCTTTCTATAACTCAGTCCAGATTGGAATGCATAGAAAGAACTGTTTGCAGAAAAATGAAAGTGAAGTCTGTGTTGTGTGATTATTATATTAGGTTTATAATGCTGTTTAGCAAATGTTTTTGTTCATTTAACTTAGTTTAATTATATATTCTGTGTTGTGTGATTATTTTATTAGGTGTATAATGCTGTTTAGCATTTAAAGTCTTCATTTCAAAGCTTTTAAAATAATGTATTAGGTGTTACTTATGACAATTTTGAGAGGGGCCTGGAACCTATCTCTCTCACTTCCCATTGAGTTACATTATAAACTGGGTTTCAATTTACAATGGTTTCAATTTACAACCATTCCTTCTGGAACCTAACCCCGGCGTAAACTGAGGGCTACCTGTACATATTTAAATTGCTGCCCATCGCTGCGGTACTTATCCCCTTTGCTGCGCTGCGCGAGGTTCTGATGCCGTCTGTGACAACATTAGAACAAGGCTCCCATAGGAGCCTATGGAAGTGAGCTTTCATGAGAGCAATGCTTCCTCACAATGCGGTTTACGTGTAATGCCAGTGCACATTATCCTGCACTTGTATTAAAAAGTGGAGCCCTAATATCCCTTGCATTGAAGCGATATTTAGCAATATAGCCCTATATCTGCATAATATTACAATTTACAGTTCTAAACTATTTATAAGATACACATGTGACTAGCAGCTGCTAAATACTGAAAGTAAAAATGAAGGAAGGTTAGTTATAGTCGACCTCTTTAGTACCACGTAAGAAAAACTATTGTATAAATACTCAAGAAAAAAATATTTAGAGTGATTAAAGGGACATAAAACCCCAAATTTTTTTTCCATGATTCAGACAGGGCTTAATACAGAGAGTGCAGAATTATTAGGCAAATTAGTATTTTGACCACATCATCTTCTTTATGCATGTTGTCTTACTCCAAGCTGTATAGGCTCGAAAGCCTACTACCAATTAAGCATATTAGGTGATGTGATTCTCTGTAATGAGAAGGGGTGTGGTCTAATGACATCAACACCCTATATCAGGTGTGCATAATTATTAGGCAACTTCCTTTCCTTTGGCAAAATGGGTCAAAAGAAGGACTTGACAGGCTCAGAAAAGTCAAAAATAGTGAGATATCTTGCAGAGGGATGCAGCACTCTTAAAATTGCAAAGCTTCTGAAGCGTGATCATCGAACAACCAAGCGTTTCATTCAAAATAGTCAACAGGGTCGCAAGAAGCGTGTGGAAAAACCAAGGCGCAAAATAACTGCCCATGAACTGAGAAAAGTCAAGCGTGCAGCTGCCAAGATGCCACTTGCCACCAGTTTGGCCATATTTCAGAGCTGCAACATCACTGGAGTGCCCAAAAGCACAAAGTGTGCAATACTCAGAGACATGGCCAAGGTAAGAAAGGCTGAAAGACGACCACCACTGAACAAGACACACAAGCTGAAACGTCAAGACTGGGCCAGGAAATATCTCAAGACTGATTTTTCTAAGGTTTTATGGACTGATGAAATGAGAGTGAGTCTTGATGGGCCAGATGGATGGGCCCGTGGCTGGATTGGTAAAGGGCAGAGAGCTCCAGTCCGACTCAGACGCCAGCAAGGTGGAGGTGGAGTACTGGTTTGGGCTGGTATCATCAAAGATGAGCTTGTGGGGCCTTTTCGGGTTGAGGATGGAGTCAAGCTCAACTCCCAGTCCTACTGCCAGTTTCTGGAAGACACCTTCTTCAAGCAGTGGTACAGGAAGAAGTCTGCATCCTTCAAGAAAAACATGATTTTCATGCAGGACAATGCTCCATCACACGCGTCCAAGTACTCCACAGCGTGGCTGGCAAGAAAGGGTATAAAAGAAGAAAATCTAATGACATGGCCTCCTTGTTCACCTGATCTGAACCCCATTGAGAACCTGTGGTCCATCATCAAATGTGAGATTTACAAGGAGGGAAAACAGTACACCTCTCTGAACAGTGTCTGGGAGGCTGTGGTTGCTGCTGCACACAATGTTGATGGTGAACAGATCAAAACACTGACAGAATCCATGGATGGCAGGCTTTTGAGTGTCCTTGCAAAGAAAGGTGGCTATATTGGTCACTGATTTGTTTTTGTTTTGTTTTTGAATGTCAGAAATGTATATTTGTGAATGTTGAGATGTTATATTGGTTTCACTGGTAAAAATAAATAATTGAAATGGGTATATATTTGTTTTTTGTTAAGTTGCTTAATAATTATGCACAGTAATAGTCACCTGCACACACAGATATCCCCCTAAAATAGCTAAAACTAAAAACAAACTAAAAACTACTTCCAAAAATATTCAGCTTTGATATTAATGAGTTTTTTGGGTTCATTGAGAACATGGTTGTTGTTCAATAATAAAATTAATCCTCAAAAATACAACTTGCCTAATAATTCTGCACTCCCTGTAGACAATTTACCAATTTACTTCTGTTATCTAATCTGCTTTGTTCTCTTGGTATCCTTTGTTCATAAGCATATCTAGGTAGACACGAGAGCTAGCTGCTGATTGGTGGCTGATATCAAGAAAATTAAGCAAATTTGATAATAGAAGTAAATAGAAGTACATTTGAAAGTTGTTTAAAATTGTATCCTCTATATCTGAATCATAAAAGTAACATTTTGGGTTTTAGATTTCTTTAATACTGACTATTGTAGGAGCAGTAGATAAAATTGAAATTAATTAAAAATAAGACTTAAAATAATCTTCCCCCACTGATCAAAAAAGAGGTCAGTACAACCATATTGTAGCTCTATGCATATAAGAGAGCACTAGTTATTTTTTAAAAAAAGGTATTCCAACATTCATTGTGCACCTTAAGATATTATTTATATCTTATCTTATATATTATTTATATATTATAATTTAGCAGTTTCACAAAATTGCAGTTATGGCTTTGAACACTAAAGGGCCGATTTATCATTGTCTGTCTGACGCATACACAGGTATAAGGTAAGTATGCTTTAGTTTTCAGGAGCAAGAAGAGCATACATGGGTATCAGGTAAATATACTTTGGGTTTCAGGAGCAAGGTGAGCATACACAGGTATCAGGTACATTTTCTTTGGTCTCAGGAACAAGGTGAGCATACACAGGTATCTGGTAAGTATGATTTGTTCTTTTAGGGGCAAGATGAGCATACACAGGTATTAGGTAAGTATGCTTTGGTCTCAGGAGCAAGGAGAGCTAGGTAGAAGGCAATAACTCAGCCCAGAATGATGGGCTGGGTGAGTTTTTATAGGAAGTCCCACACCTGAGTCCTCCATGTAGTGGTTCCTATAGCGCCAAGAAAGCTGCAGCCACGTGGGACGCCGAGGAGGAGAGCGGCAGTCTCACGGTTCACATGCCTTCATGCTTAGCAAACCTCATGCATCAATCACAATTAAATTGAAGGAGAACGTCTCAAAGTGAAATTCCAGCTGTTTAGCCTACTTCACACCTCCTCATAAAGCATTCAGAGCAGGTGCCCAAGGAGATTACCAATATGTGCAGGGGCTGCCATCCCAAGATAGTTCTGAGAAGATGTCAAACTGGTAATTAAAAGTCTGGCAAGTGTTATAGACATCTCCACTTGCTTCCCTCTGGCAGGTTAGTAAATATAAAAAGTGCAGTGAAGTTGCGTAAAGATCAGGGGGGCTTTGTTGGGTCTCTTTCCTTAAACTCCATCTGATCAGCTGAACACCAGACAGACTGAAGGCTATATAGACTTTTTGTCCCAAGTCTTGTTGACATACAACAATCCCCTAAGAGCAGGTGATCAGGTGAAGAGTTGATCTAGAGCTCAGCACAGACATCTAAAGGCGACCCCCAAGTGACTTCTTAAACTCTGCTGCACTAATGGTGGTAAATGGGGGGCTCATGTGATGGGCATCTATAGATTTAAAATGTTGTGCAGCAGCATTAAACATACTTGGGCTATCACTGTCATCTCTCAGCTTGTGAATACGTTGTCAAGCTATTAGAATATTGCACCTCCTTAGGGCTGTCCAGCTCTCTCTCACTCTCAGCACCTGTTAAGTGCAACAGTTCACAGTAATGGAAGTATCGTTATTGTGTACCTCACATCTACTGATATTACCCCAGACGTTCTGAAAACATTCTGTTAATCGCTCATAGTGCTTCTTCCAGCAAAAGAGCTTCTGTGGACTCCATCTTTTTGGTAGCTGCTTGCCGGTCCTTTTTTATAATAATGCCACTTCTCAGTAGGAACTCCCTGATTAACAGTGTGTGAAATGAGCCGGCTGTAGCAGTACTTATCACTGAACCACCGCTGTATTGAGTTAGGCCTCAAAAGAATTATAAAATTAGTCTATTTGCAGACCATTTTTACATATCGTAATACAAATGTGACGCAAAGTATTTATTTTATAAATATATACGATATTTAAAATTCTCTTCATACCAAAGAGTAATTATTCTATGTCTGAAATCAGATGATTGTGGCATATACCAAACAAAATTTAAAGACTCTGCTATGCACCTAATAATGCAAACATGTCTTCCATGTTACCCAAGCAACAAACACAGGGGCCTCTAGTTATCAACATGTCTACTTACCTGCCTTCGCCGCCCCCAATACGCCCGCCTAAGCTCGCCTACCATCGCTGCTGCGGACCTGAATACGCTCGCCAAAGTTATCAATAAAGCTGTCCAAAAGCCGCGCACCAAGTACGGGGCGATGAGCAGCGGACTGTGATAGTTATCACTCATCCGATCTCGCTGCTCTTCGGCTTTTTCCCAGCTTTATTGATAAGCTGTCACTAAGCACCCACACTAAACTACACTGTTCTACCCCCTATACCAGCGCCCCCGGAGCCCCCCGCAACTAAATAAAGTTAACCCCTAAACCGCCGCTCCTAGACCCCGCCGCAACTATAATAAATGTATTAACCCCTAAACCACCACTCCCGGAGCCCACCGCCACCTACATTATACCTAGTAACCCCTATCCTGCCCCCCCTATACCGCCGCCACCTATAATAAATTTATTAACCCCTATCCTGCCCCCCCTACACCGCCACCACTATAATAAAATTATTAACCCCTAAACCTAAGTCTAACCCTAACCCTAACACCCCCCTAACTTAAATATTAATTAAATACATCTAAATAATATAACTCTTATTAACTAAATTAATCCTATTTAAAACTAAATACTTACCTTTAAAATAAACCCTAATATAGCTACAATATAAATAATAATTATATTGTAGCTATCTTAGGATTTATTTTTATTTTACAGGCAAATTTCTATTTATTTTAACTAGGTACAATAGCTATTATATAGTTATTAACTATTTAATAGCTACCTAGTTAAAATAAAGAGACATTTACCTGTAAAATAAAAACTAACCTAAGTTACAATTACACCTAACACTACACTATCATTAAATTAATTATTCCTATTTAAAACTAAATACTTACCTGTAAAATAAACCCTAAGATAGCTACAATGTAATTAATAATTACATTGTAGCTATTTTAGGATTTATATTTATTTTACAGGTAACTTTGTATTTATTTTAGCTAGTTAGAATAGTTATTAAATAGTTATTAACTATTTAATAACTACCTAGCTAAAAGAAATACAAAATTACCTGTAAAATAAATCCTAACCTAAGTTACAATTAAACCTAACACTACACTATCATTAAATTAATTAAATAAATTACCTACAATTAACTACAATTAAATACAATTAAATAAACTAACTAAAGTACAAAAAATAAAAAAAACTAAGTTACAAAAAATAAAAAAAAATAAGTTACAAACATTTCAAAAATATTACAACAATTTTAAGCTACTTACACCTCATCTAAGCCCCCTAATAAAATAACAAAGCCCCCCAAAATAAAAAAATGCCCTACCCTATTCTACATTAAAAAGTTAACAGCTCTATTACCTTACCAGCCCTTAAAAGGGCCTTTTGTGGGGCATGCCCCAAAGAAATCAGCTCTTTTGCCTGTAAAATAAAATTCCGATTGGCTGATAGAATCCTATAAGCCAATCGGAATTCGAGGGACGCCCTCTTGGATGACGTCACTTAAAGGAACCGTCATTCGTCGGAAAGTCGTCGGTGGAAGAAGATGGCTTTGAGTCGGCTCGTCTGAAGATGGCTCCGCTCCGGATGGATGAAGATTGAAGACGCCGCCTGGATGAAGACTTCAATCGGATGGAAGACCTCTTCAGCACCCCTTGGATGATCACTTCAATCGGATGGAAGACTTCTTCAGCGCCCCTTGGATGATGACTTCAATCAGATGGAAGACTTCTTCAGCGCCCCTTGGATGATGACTTTGGCCGCTGCGGATGTCCTTCTTCTGTTCCATCGGTGGTCGGCTGGCTGAAGACGGCTAAAGGTAGGATGATCTTCAGGGGGGTAGTGTTAGGTTTATTTAAGGGGGGTTTGGGTTAGAGTAGGGGTGTGTGGGTGGTGGGTTTTAATGTTGGGGTGGTTTGTATTTTTATTTTACAGGCAAAAGAGCTGATTTCTTTGGGGCATGCCCCGCAAAAGGCCCTTTTAAGGGCTGGTAAGGTAATAGAGCTGTTAACTTTTTAATGTAGAATAGGGTAGGGCATTTTTTTATTTTGGGGGCTTTGTTATTTTATTAGGGGGCTTAGATGAGGTGTAAGTAGCTTAAAATTGTTGTAATATTTTTGAAATGTTTGTAACTTATTTTTTTTTATTTTTTGTAACTTAGTTTTTTTTATTTTTTGTACTTTAGTTAGTTTATTTAATTGTATTTAATTGTAGTTATTTGTAGGTAATTTATTTAATTAATTTAATGATAGTGTAGTGTTAGGTTTAATTGTAACTTAGGTTAGGATTTATTTTACAGGTAATTTTGTATTTCTTTTAGCTAGGTAGTTATTAAATAGTTAATAACTATTTAATAACTATTCTAACTAGCTAAAATAAATACAAAGTTACCTGTAAAATAAATATAAATCCTAAAATAGCTACAATGTAATTATTAATTACATTGTAGCTATCTTAGGGTTTATTTTACAGGTAAGTATTTAGTTTTAAATAGGAATAATTTAGTTAATGATAGTGTAGTGTTAGGTGTAATTGTAACTTAGGTTAGTTTTTTTTTACAGGTAAAATTCTCTTTATTTTAACTAGGTAGCTATTAAATAGTTTATAACTATTTAATAGCTATTGTACCTAGTTAAAATAAATTGAAATTTGCCTGTAAAATAAAAATAAATCCGAAGATAGCTACAATATAATTATTATTTATATTGTAGCTATATTAGGGTTTATTTTAAAGGTATTTAGTTTTAAATAGGATTAATTTAGTTAATAAGAGTTATAATATTTAGATGTATTTAATTAATATTTAAGTTAGGGGGGTGTTAGGGTTAGACTTAGGTTTAGGGGTTAAAAATTTTATTATAGTGGCGGCGGTGTAGGGGGGCAGGATAGGGGTTAATAAATGTATTATAGGTGGTGGCAGTGTAGGGGGGGCAGGATAGGGGTTAATAATTTTATTATAGTGGCGGCAGTGTAGGGGGGGCAGGATAGGGGTTAATAAATGTATTATAAGTGGCGGCAGTGTAGGGGGGGCAGGATAGGGGTTAATAAATTTATTATAGTGGCGGCGGTGTAGGAGGGGCAGGATAGGGGTTAATAGGTATTATGTAGGTGGCGGCGGGGTCCGGGCGCGGCGGTTTAGGGGTTAACATATTTATTATAGTTGCGGCGGGGTCCAGGAGCAGCGGTTTAGGGGGAATAACTTTATTTAGTTGCGGCAGTGTAGGGGGCGGCAGATTAGGGGTTAATATGTATAATGTAGGTTGCGGCGGGGTCTGGGAGCGGCGGTTTAGGGGGTAATAAATGTATTTAGTTGCGGCGGTGTAGGGGGGGCAGATTAGGGGTGTTTAGACTCGGGGTACATGTTAGGGTGTGAGGTGCAGACATTTCCCATAGGAATCAATGGGATGTCGGGCAGCAGCGAACATGAGCTTTCGCTATGGTCAGACTCCCATTGATTCCTATGGGATCCGCCGCCTCCAGGGCTGCGGATTGAAAACCAGGAACGCTGGGCCAGAAAAGTGCCGAGCGTACCTGCTAGTCATTTGATAACTAGCAAAAGTAGTCAGATTATGCCGAACTTGCATTTGGAACATCTGGAGTGACGTAAGAATCGATCTGTGTCGGACTGAGTCCGGCGGATCGAAGCTTACGTCACTATATTCTACTTTTGCCGGGCAGCAGGGCTTGATAACTAAGGCGAATCAGCCTCGCCACAAATACGTTGCGGAATTCCAGCGTATTTGAGGTTGACGGCTTGATAACTAGGGGCCACAGTCTCACAAATTAATCATAATAAGGCCCCAATTTATCAAGCTGTGTATAGAGCTACGGTTGCTTATCGCTGCAGGCTCAAAATTTAGGAAGCAGCGGTCAGCTTAAATCCCCCCGGGTACATTCGCCCTTGGGTGATTGACAACCCCCTACTTGCGCACCATTGAGCTTGTGCAGTGTTAAATACAGGCAGTGTTTTTGCTGCCTTATGCTGCCTGCATTCTACGATCCCAGGTGGACAGGTTCACGTGAGCAAACACTGTCCATCCGGCAGTTGATAAATGCTGACCTAATAATCTATACATTTCACTACATTTGTATAATTCCTAGAGACACAATACATATACATTTATTTTATAAAATGTCCTTATAAAAAAAATTACAAAAATTGGAATGATCTGTTATGAAATCCATTTTATAGATACTTTCTAATTCACTACTATTTCTAGATTTTCATTTGGAGGTTATATGTGAGGGCACTAGGGGAAAAAATGAAAATATGGTTTGTAGCCTTGTATCTAGAATTAATGATTCATTATGGGCTAGATTACAAGTGTAGATTATAAGTAGTGCGCTATTGTTTGTGGTGGTTGCGATAAGCAATAACTTGCGCTCTTATTAGAAGTTTAAAAGTAAAAGTGTTCATTCTTGGTTTGCAGAAGTGAAGACCTATCTGATAAAAAAATTAATCATATAAATATTTTTTTTTATAAGTGTTAAAAGGTATAAGGTATATGACATGGTATTTGAATAGGAAGGGGTATATTGTGTGTGTATGTACATATATATATATATATATATATATATATATATACACACAAACACACATACATACATATATATATATATATATATATACAGTACATATATAACCAAGTCCAATGATTGCACTCTCAATCCAATCCAATCAGCCAATATGATTGAGCTCGCATTCTATTGGCTGATTGGATCAGCCAATAGGATTGAAGTTCAATCCTATTGGCTGATTGCATCAACCAATAGGATTTTTCCTACCTTAATTCCGATTGGCTGATAGAATTCTATCAGCCAATTGGAATTGAAGGGACGCCATCTTGGATGACATCACTTAAAGGACCCGTCATTGTTGAAGAAGACTCCGGATGAAGAGGATGCTCCGCGTCGGATGTCTTGAAGATGGACCCGCTCCGCGCCGGATGGATGAAGATAGAAGATGCCGCCTAGATGAAGACTTCTGCCCGTCTGGAGGACCTCTTCTGCCCGGCTTGGATGAAAACTTCTGCCCGTCTGGAGGACCACTTCGCCCAGCTTCGTTGAGGACTTCGGCCCGGTTGGGTGAAGACATCTCAAGGTAGGGTGATCTTCAAGGGATTAGTGTTAGGGTTTTTTAAGGGGGGTTGGGTGGGTTTTAGAGTAGGGTTGGTTGGGTGGGTGGTGGGTTTTAATGTTGGGGGGGGTTGTAATTTTTTTTACAGGTAAAAGAGCTGATTACTTTGGGGCAATGTCCCGCAAAAGGCCCTTTTAAGGGCTATTTGTAATTTAGTGTAGGGTAGGGCTTTTTTATTTTGGGGGGCTTTTTTATTTTTAATTTACAGATAAATATACATACGCTAGGAAATATGTGTCAAACTTCTCAAAACTGTACCTGTGCTACAGTAATTGGTATGTGAAATAAATAAATAAAAAATATGAGAGGCGCTCTAACTATAGGCTGAAGAAACTAAGATATTTAATATTACTAAGTAGAAAATATATCTACAGGAGGGACCTAATATTTTTTAAAAACATGAAATAGATGTATTGTCTCCACAAACAAATATTAGGGGATTTATGCAAATAATATTTCTATGTGGAAAATATATCTGTGGGAGGATCCAAATGCTTTTATCCGAACGAGTTTGGTGATATATTGTATCCGCTATACATACAGCATCTGATTGACGATAATATTTATTTGGGTGTTTTAGAATCCAACTTCAGAAATATACTCCTATTATCAAATTTATTCATTTGTGGAGATAGTACATCTATTTCCTGTTCAGTTAAAAGCATTTGGATCCTTCCACAGATATATTTTCCACATAGAAATATTATTTGCATAAATCCCTTTATATTAGTTTGTGGAGACAATACATCTATTTCATGTTTTAAAAAAATATTAGGTCCCTCCTGTAGATATATTTTCTACTTAGTAATATTAAATATCTCAGTGTCTTCAGCCTCAGGCTTTTTTATTTTGTTAGGGGGATTCGATTAGGTGTAATTAGTTTAAAAATCTTGTAATTATTTTATTATTTTCTGTAATTTAGTGGGGGGGTTTTGTACTTTAGATAATTGTATTTAATTTTATTTAATTGTAGTTAATTTAGGGAATTAATTTAATTATAGTGTAGTGTTTGGTTTAATTGTAGGTTATGGGGTTAAACTATTTATTTAGTTGCGGTGGGCTCCGGGAGCGGCGGTTTAGGGGGTAAACAATTTATTTAGTTGCGGTGGGCTCCGGGAGCGGCGGTTTAGAGGGTAAACTGTATAGTATACTGTGGGTGTTTAGTGACAGGGTACCAAGAAAGCTGTAAAAAAGCCGAAGAGCTGCAAGATCGATGACTGTTAGTTAACAACAGTCCGCTGCTCATTGCACCGTACTTGGTGCGCAGCTTTTTGACAGCTTTTTTGATAATTTTGGAGAGCGTATTCAGGTCCACAGCAGCGATGTTAGGTGATCTTGGCGAGCGTATTGGTGCCATCGAATGCGCGTATTGGTGCCATCGAATGCAGGTAAGTTGACGGCTTGATAAATAGATGCCTATGACTTAACATGTATAATTTTTAAGTACAGGTGGCTCTCGTTTTACAACGGTTCAATTTACACCGTTTCAGAATAACAACCTTTTTTTCCAGTCATGTGACTGCTATTGAAAAGCATTGAGAAGCAGTGCATTTATTAAAATAGCCAGTAGGTGGAGCTGTCCGCTTGTGTTGCAGCAAAGCCAAGCAAGCTGAAATTAATCAGTTTAACCAGACCTGAGCTATTGAGCAGATTTCAAAGGAACAAGATCTTCCTGTCTATAAATCAGTCCAGACTGGAATGCATAGAAAGAACTGTTTGCAGAAAAATGCAAGTGAAGTCTGTGTTGTGTGATTATTTTATTAGGTTTATAATGCTGTTTAGCAAATGTTTTTGTTCATTTAACTTAGTTTAATTATATATTCTGTGTTGTGTGATTTTTTTATTAGGTTTATAATGCTATTTAGCATTTAAAGTCTTCATTTCAAAGCTTTAAAAATAATGTATTAGGTGTTACTTATGACAATTTTGAGAGGGGCCTGGAACCTATCTCCCTCACTTCCCATTGACATACATTATAAACTGGGTTTCAATTTACAATGGTTTCGATTTACAACCATTCCTTCTGGAGCCTAACCCCGGCGTAAACTGAGGGCTACCTGTATTGGCTTATGTTTCACACTTTTTAATTACCCAAAATATAATTAACTCATACATAGTGAAAACCTAAGAGGCCATACCCAAGGTGATATGTAGATATGCAGCAATACCACTTTACAAATTTTTTAAATTTTACAAATGTGTCAAATTACAAGCATATATACACCCCCTGATCACAACTCCCCATCTCATTATACTCAGCTAGTCAGTACTTCTTTACAAGTAACAGTTCCAGTCCAGGTGTACATTGAGTCCTTGTGGGGTCATAGTACCCAGAGTATGAATCCACCTCAATTCCCATTGTAGTAGTATTTTGGCCCTGTCCCCTTCTCTCTGTAGGGGTGGTACATAGTCAATTATTTTATATCTCAAGTCTGTGACACTATGTTTGGCCTGGTCAAAGTGTCTTGCCACTGGCTGATCTGATGTCCTTTTGTTGATCGCAGCTCTAATTGCTGAACGGTGGTTCGCCATCCTTGTTCTCAGGTCATCCACAGTCTTTCCAACATAAAAGAGGCCACACACACAATGTAGTAGATATACTACATAGTTGGTCGTACAAGTAACTCTATATTTTATAGGGAATCTTTTTGTTGAATATGGATGACTGAATATTTTCCCAGTTGTTAGTCCTCCACATGTGGTGCACTCTAGGCACTAAAAACAGCCAGGTTTTGCCTGTAGCCAGGTATCTGTGATATAGCTTTGCCTTGGGTCTATCTTTATCAGTTGATCTCTGAGGGATCTTGCCCTACGGTATCCCACTATTGGTGGCATTGTACCCTTAAAGGGCAGTTCTTTATCTGTCTCAAGAATAGACCATTTTTTATAGCGTATCCACAACATCCCTTTTTTCCCAGGGTGAATGTAGATGTAAATGTCATCTTGTTGTCTTGATCCCTTTTCTTATTGCTGTTCAGAGATTCTTGTTGGGTCAAGTCTATTGTCTGATCTTTGGATTCTTGCAGCAACCTTTTCTGATATCCCCTCTTGGCAAATTTTGCTTCCATGACATATACTTGCTTGTTCTTAAGTTTTAAGTTTTGGAGTTTTGTTTTTGTTTTGGAGAGCGTATTCAGGTCCGCAGCAGCGATGTTAGGCGATCTTGGCGAGCGTATTGGTGCTATCGAATGCAGGTAAGTTGACGGCTTGATAAATAGATGCCTATGACTTAACATATATAATTTTTAAGTACAGGTGGCCCTCGTTTTACAACGGTTCAATTTACACCGTTTCAGAAAAACAACCTTTTTTTCCAGTCAGGTGACTGCTATTGAAAAGCATTGAGAAGCAGTGCATTTATTAAAATAGCCAGTAGGTGGAGCTGTCCGCTTGTGTTGCAGCAAAGTCAAGTAAGCTGAAATTAATCAGTTTAACCAGACCTGAGCTATTGAGCAGATTTCAAAGGAACAAGATCTTCCTGTCTATAAATCAGTCCAGATTGGAATGCATAGAAAGAACTGTTTGCAGAAAAATGCAAGTTAAGTCTGTGTTGTGTGATTATTTTATTAGGTTTATAATGCTGTTTAGCAAATGTTTTTGTTCATTTAACTTAGTTTAATTATATATTCTGTGTTGTGTGGGTTTTTTATTAGGTTTATAATGCTGTTTAGCATTTAAAGTCTTCATTTCAAAGCTTTAAAAATAATGTGTTAGGTGTTACTTATGACAATTTTGAGAGGGGCCTGGAACCTATCCTTCTCACTTCCCATTGACTTACATTATAAACTGGGTTTCAATTTACAATGGTTTTCGATTTACAACCATTCCTTCTGGAACCCAACCCCGGGCTACCTGTATTGGCTTATGTTTCACACTTTTTAATTACCCAAAATATAATTAACTCATACATAGTAAAAACCTAAGAGGCCATACCCAAGGTGATATGTAGATATGCAGCAATACCAATTTACAAATTTTAAAATTTTACAAAAGTGTCAAATTACAAGCATAAAAACAGCCAGGTTTTGCCTGTAGCCAGGTATCTGTGATATAGCTTTGCCTTGGGTCTATCTTTATCAGTTGATCTCTGAGGGATCTTGCCCTACGGTTTCCCACTCTTGGTGGCATTGTACCCTTAAATGGCAGTTCTTTATCTGTCTCAAGAATAGACCATTTTTTTTCGTAACGTATCCACAACATCCCTTTTTTCCCAGGGTGAATGTAGTTGTAAATGTCATCTTGTTGTCTTGATCCCTATTCTTATTGCTGTTCAGAAATTCTTGTTGGGTCAAGTGTATTGTCTGCTCTTTGGATTCTTGCAGCAACCTTTTCTGATATCCCCTCTTGGCAAATTTTGCTTCCATGACATGTACTTGCTTGTTCTTAAGTCCAACATCTGAATAGTTTCTTACTGTTCTTTATAAATTGTGAGATGGGTAGGGCTTTTTTCAAACCAACTTAAGAAATCTTCTTCTGTACCCTCCCGTAGGAGGAACAGGTCATCAATATATCTCTTGAATACTTGTATCCTGTTGTCCCGGAATAGGCTTGTCCCTTCTGTTTCCAATTCAGCCATAAATAGATTTGCGTAGTCTGGGTACCAGCAATCTGTAAGAAGAATTATTTTTCGAACCTGAAATAGTTAAATTCAAAACAGGCTTTCAGCAATTCAATTATGACTTTCATCTGTGGTCCTACATAAGGGTGTCTATTTATTTGATGCTTGACAGCTGTTATACCTTCATTGTGTGGAATTACAATATAGAGGGATATGACATCTAGGGTTGCCAATAAGGTTCCTTTTTCAAGTTGTGGTAGTTGCAACAGAATTTGAATCATGGTAGTAGAGTCCAATAGGTATGAGTCCACATTGCTTACCATAGGTTGTAATATATGAACTATATAGGTAGTAATGGGCTGGAGTAAAGAGCTTATGGCCGAGACTATCGGTCTGCCAGGTGGTGATTCCAGGCTCTTGTGCACCTTTGGTAACATATATATGACAGGTATTCTTGGATATTCAGTTGTCATGTATGTTTTTGTATCTTTGTCAGTTATTTTTAAATACTCTTTGTAACATGTTGTACAGCTGTTGCTTAAAGCTTTTTGTAGGGTCTCCACTTAATAGCTTGTAGGTGGTGTTATCCCCCAGTTGTCACATCACTTCATCACAATAGTCCTTGTAATTCAAGAGAACTATCGCACCCCCTTGTCCGCCTCTCTAAGGACAATGGTATTTTCCCGTTGTAATGTTTTCAGAGCTGTTCTTTCTCTTTTAGTTAGATTGTTTCTGTATCCCTCTATGGGTTTATTGGTTTGTGTTGCTTCCTATAAGAGTAATCTGGAAAATGTTTTTATTAAGGCTTTGTTGCTATGAGGGTCAAAAGTGCTCTTGACCTTGTATATTTTTTGTTCCCCTTCCTGGGTTCCAAATTGTTCCTTTAGTTGCAGGGTCCTAGTGAATCTTTGTA
Organism: Bombina bombina; assembly: GCF_027579735.1. Lineage (NCBI taxonomy): Eukaryota > Metazoa > Chordata > Amphibia > Anura > Bombinatoridae > Bombina > Bombina bombina. The sequence goes on from NC_069509.1 coordinate 102,760,196, forward strand.
TATCCACATATAAGTTGAAGTCATCTGGTTTTGTAGTTTGAATAAATAACAGTCCCTTGTTTAAAACCATTCTTTCATCCTCTGTCAGGATGTATCCGGTTAGGTTGATGATTAGATCCTCGTCATTCTCCCTCTCCTGGGGGGTCTTGGTGGCCTGCTTATACCCCAATCCTTGTATGAGTCCTCTGCCTCCCTCGTTTTTTGAACAAGTCATCATACCCCCCATGTTAGTAGCTTGCGTAGACATTGGGTTATTGGTGTTATCAGAGACTGAGCTATTACCAGAGCTATCGACTGTTCCCAATGGTCTGCTCCTGTTGTATCTTTGTCTCCAGAGCCTATTTGTTTGGTATAGCATCCGTTCTTCTGGACTTAATTTCCAATATATAAAAACTTTTATTTTTATAGTCATTGGTAACGTTTTCCAGCTTCCTATTCTTGAAAGCAATTAGTTCATTCTCATATTTCTCTATATCCTCTTTTAGTTTATTAATCCAATTATGTTCTTTTTCTGCTTTCAACTTCTCCAAATGTTGTTCCTCATATTGTTTGGTTTCAATTCTATTCAATTCCAGCAGTCTTGTTACTTCTTCTATGACTAGTAAAACCAAGTCCAGTGAGACAATACACTTGACCCAACAAGAATCTCTGAACAGTAATAAGAAAAGGGACCAAGACAACAAGATGACATTCAGAACTACATTCACCCTGGGAAAAAGGGATGTTGTGAATATGCTACGAAAAAATTGGTCTATTCTTGAGACAGATAAAGAACAATGCCACCAAGAGTGGGATACCATAGGGCAAGATCCTTCAGAGATCAACTGATAAAGACAGACCCAAGGCAATGCTATATCAAAGATACCTGTCTACAGGCAAAACCTGGCTGTTTTCGGTGCCTGGGGTGTACCACATGTGGGGGACTAACAACTGGGAAAACACTTAATCATTCATATTCAACAAAAAGATTCCCTATAAAATATAGTTACCTGTACGACCAACTATGTAGTACATCTACTACACTGTGTGTGTGGCCTCTTTTATCTTGGTAAGACTTTGGATGACCTGAGAACAAGGATGGTGAACCATAGTTCAGCAATTATAGTTGCGATCAAAAAAGGAACATCAGATAAACCAGTGGCAAGACACTTTGACCAGGCCAAACATAGTGTCACAGACTTAAGATATATAATAATTGACCATGTATCACCCTTACCGAGAGGAGGGGACAGGGCCAAAATAATACTACAACGGGGATCGAGATGGATTCATACTCTGGGTACTATGACCCCACGAGGGCTCAATGTACATCTGGACTGGAACTGTTACTTGTAAAGAAGTACCGACTAGCTGAGTATAATGAGATGGGGAGTTGTGATCATGGGGTGTATATATGCTTGTTATTTGACATTTTTGTAAAATTTAAAAAATTTGTAATTTGACTGCATATATACATATCGCCTTGGGTATGGCCTCTTAGGTTTTCACTATGTATGAGTTAATTATATTTTGGGTAATCAAAAAGTGTGAAATATAAGCCGATACTTAAAAATGATATATGTTGTCATAGTGACTAATTACTAGCAGCTCATTCGCTTATAGAGTTTATCTCTACTTACACTGTACAAATTGATCGTTAGGAATAGCAAAAATGTTAATCTGATATTGCTTTGAGAAAATAATTTTTTGAACACTGTTATGTGCTAGAAGGGCTTAAAATATGAGGCTGAACATAACCGCTGCATGCTGCCATACATTATTATGTTTGTTTTTACTTCACAGTCATTGTTGGTGAGGCGTCCGGTTGCCACGAAAACGGAGAGCAGGATTCGTGAGTCACATGATCGCGGCCACTTATGGAACACCGCCAGCAATGCTGCTATGGGGATTTGGGTGACCCCGAAACATCAAAAATAAAGAAAATGATTTGTATTAAGAGCCAGTGAGTGCCTTCCATCTGTTGGGACCATATTACTATTACTTGAAGTGCACCTTGGGCACAGCAGGCTATAGCGGCCCTATGGAAAGATAACCATGAGTGCTCTACCACCACATTTGAATCTGTATGTATATATATATATATATATATATATATATATATATTTTGTGCCTAGTGCCCTCTAGGCAGATTATATACCTTGTAACGATTGAGGTATAATTATACCTCAATCGTTATGAGGTATGTAATCTGTCTGGTGAGCACAAGGCTTTTAATGGTGAGCATTAGCTTCTAGGATTTTGTTAACAGAACAGAAAGAAAGTAACCATATTACGATATCTTCTTATAGCAATAAAGCCAAATCTATTAACCCCTAAACCACCACAATCTCCACTGAAATAACCCCTGCACTACTTAAACCCTAATTCCCCATTTTCCCATACCACAATAATCCTACACTATTTAACCCCCTAACTCTGTATTAAAAATAACCCCCCCAAAAATTCACCATGAAAAGGGCACGTGATCATAACTCTTTTGCAAAACAGTGATTAAGTTATTTTGAAAAAAAAACCCTATACAAAACCTAACCTCCCCCCTCAAAAAAAATCTAATGCAAAACCTCAAAGCTTTTATTCACCATCTTGAATCCGGCTCCTTTGGGGGGCATTGGTGGGTCCATGGCGTTGGTGGTCTTCTGGTGCTTGTTCCTTGGCGATGTTCCTTGGTTCTCTTGGGCGGTCCTCTTATGATCTTCTATACGATCCGTCTTCATGCTGTCACACCAAAGCTGAAGATTCAATGCAAGGTTACCTATGGGTGCCCTTGCATTTCTGTTTAAATTACAATTCAAATCAGCAAATAGAAAAAGCTTTCATTCTATTGTCTGGGCAATCTTTCATTCAATCTTCAGTGTGCTGCATTGACACCATGAATACAGATGGGTGGAGGATCAGAAGAAGACTGCCCAAGAGGACCAAGGATTGCTGCCGCTCCACTTGTAATCTAGCCCTTAGTGTGTGTGTGTGTGTATATATATATATATATATATATATATATATATTCGGATGTCAGGTTACTTCATCTACCTGATGCACGACTGAATCCATTTGAAAACGGTACCAGTCAGGTACCGAAACGTCATGGGACTTTTTACTACTTGATATGCTTCAATAAAAGCTTAGTTTTATACAGAATATCCAGTGAGTGCTGTTTTTCTATGCAAGACTATATATATACATATATATATATATATATATATATATATATATATATATATATATATATATATATATATCATAGTATAAAACGTTTGAAAAACAATTTAAAGGTTGTGGATAATTATAAAAACATTACACTTTCTCTTCTAGTTTCTGCTGCTGGGCTTCATGGAGGTTTTTTAAACTTTTGATCTCTTCTTTGATATGATCCTGGTTTCCAAGAAGCTGCAAAGACATAAAGCATCTAAGAGTTACTCACTTTTGTTCCCTTTTAAAGGGACAGTCAACACAAAAATTTTTGTTGTTTTAAAAGATAGATAATCCCTTTATTACCCATTCCCCAGTTTACAGGGGAACAGCCTCCAACACAGTTATAATAATACACTTTTTACCTCTGTGATTACCTTATATCTAAGCCTCGGCAAACTGTCCCCTCATTTCATTTCTTTTGACAGATTTGCATTTTAGCCAATCAGTGCTGACTCCTAGGTAACTTCATGTGCGTGAGCTCAATGTTATCTATATGACACACATGAACTAATGCCCTTGAGTGGTGAAAAACTGTCAAAATGCATTTATATAAGAGGCAGCCTTCAAGTTCTAAGAAATTATCATATGAGCCTACCTAGATTTAGCTTTCAACTAAGAATACCAAGAGAACAAAGCAACATTGGTGATAAAAGTAAATTGGAAAGTTGTTTAAAATGACATGCCCTATTTATTTAAATCATGAAAGTTTGTTTTGAACATGACTGTCCCTTTAATCTCTCAGTTTGCCCTCACTCCTAGTACATCTCTGATTTTCCACACCATTAGTACATTTCTAGTCTCTCGATTCTAAAGACTTGGCTTTGTTTGCTGCTAAAATTAGAAAGCTTTGCTTGCTCGTATTAGTTTTGTAAATATAAGGACAATGACATTGGATATGAATACACATATTCTAGTGAAGACTATTTATGGATGCTATTCTAACTTTAAGAGTAATATCTATACATATATATATATATATATATATATATATATATATATATATATATATATATATATATAAAACAGAATTTATGCTTACCTGATAAATTACTTTCTCTTGCGGTGTATTCAGTCCACGGCTTCATCCATTACTTGTGGGATATTCTCATTCCCTACAGGAAGTGGCAAAGAGAGCACACAGCAGAGCTGTCCATATAGCTCCCCCTCTAGCTCCACCCCCCAGTCATTCGACCAAAGGTTAGGAAGAAAAAGGAGAAACCATAGGGTGCAGTGGTGACTGTAGTTTAAACAAAAAAATTTTAACCTGACTTAAATGCCAGGGCGGGCCGTGGACTGGATACACCGCAAGAGAAAGTAATTTATCAGGTAAGCATAAATTCTGTTTTCTCTTGCAAGGTGTATCCAGTCCACGGCTTCATCCATTGCTTGTGGGATACCAATACCAAAGCTTTAGGACACGGATGAAGGGAGGGAACAAGACAGGTACCCTAAACGGAAGGCACCACTGCTTGCAAAACCTTTCTCCCAAAAATAGCCTCCGAAGAAGCAAAAGTATCGAATTTGTAAAATTTGGCAAAAGTATGCAGTGAAGCCTTCTTTTGTGTTCGATCTGGCTAGGGCAGGTACATTGAGCCATATCCCACTTTTCAGGGACAGACTCTATATGTTTAATTCCTGCCCCAGGACCCAGTAATCGTTCCAGCCCCAATCACCTAGCTAAGGGTTACATAGACACGAAGAGAATCACAACAACCATTTCTGGAAAACTTGAAAGACCCGGATCTAAACCCTGAGAAAAGCAACAAGGGAGAATACACGGAACCACTTCACAAACAAAAGACCAGCCGGTCACGACTTTAATTGAGGAACCCAGAATATGGACAATAAATCAAGGTTTTTATAATAAGAGACACTTTTATAATAAGAGACACTCTTTTTTACAAAAACTTCCTGTAACAGATTAATCTGTAAACAACTATTTGCAACTGTGATAACCACCGTAGACCTGGAATATCTATGTATGAGTACAAACACACATCCAGTTAATATACCGCTATTTTGTATCCGCAACGATATACAAAGGATACCACTAGAAAGATACAATTAAGATCTTATGATACTTGTGCATTAGATAAAGTACCATATGTTTTGTATATAAGGTTCCAAACAAGAGTCGCTTCCTAGAAACTGCAATTGTTGCCTGGAACTAGCAGCAAGATTTTATATATAGAAATATAATTTTTAACGTTATTATAATTTTAACGATGTTTTAAGAAATAGATTCAGATGCCGGCATCCATGTGTTAGATTTTATTGTTTCCCAATTTACGTTAGGACTCTCATCTGTATTAGAATAAAACTTATTTTTAATACCTTACTTCTATCTTTGACTTCATATTTTTATAAACATATTAGTATAAACATATTATTATAAACATATTTTTACTAACATATGTATGATATACAAATCATAAGATATAAGGTCATTACACACCTCTGAGATATTGGCACTATCTGAGATATAGGAACTATCTACACAACTCCGGTCATATGACAAACAAAAAACCAGATATTCCCCTTTAACACACCAAGGCAGATAGCCTAACAATCGAGAACCCTAATCAGGGACACCCTCATTTTTAGCCACTGATTAATCTGAGATCACATACACTAAACTTACCTCACAAGACTCAAGCTGTTTAAGCGCTATCCCAACCCCCCTTTTTTTTCTTCTATATTTCATTTAGGTGTCAGTGTTTAGAGGTTACACCAACTTTGGGATCAGCAAAGAGTCTGAGTGTAGAATCTTTGTATCACTCCCCCCTTTTTCTAGTGAAGACCAAGTCGCTGCCTTACAAATCTGTTCAACAGAAGCCTCATTCTTGAAAGCCCATGTGGAAGCCACTGCTCTGGTAGAATGAGCAGTAATTCTTTCAGGAGGCTGCTGGCCAGCAGTCTCATAGGCCAAACGGATGATGCTTTTCAGCTGAAAGGAAAGCGTGGTAGCAGTCGCTTTCTGACCTCTCCTCTTACCAGAATAGATAACAAACAAGGAAGGTGTTTGTCTGAAATCCTTAGTTACTTGCAAATATAACTTTAGAGCATGAACTACATCAAGATTGTGCAACAAACGTTCCTTCTTCGAAGAAGGATTGGGACACAGAGAAGGAACAACAATTTCCTGGTTAATATTCTTGTTAGAAACCACTTTAGGAAGAAAACCAGGTTTAGTACGCAAAACTACCTTATCTGCATGGAACACCAGGTAAGGTGAAACACACTGTAAGGCAGAAGAGATAGCTACCAAAAACAAAACTTTCCAAGATAACAACTTAATATCTATGGAATGTAAAGGTTCAAACGGAACCCCTTGAAGAACTGAAAGAACTAGATTTAGACTCCATGGCAGAGCCACAGGTTTATAGACAGGCTTGATTCTGACTAAAGCCTTTGCAAACGCTTGAACGTCTGGTACGTCTGCCAGACGTTTGTGTAAAAGGATAGACAGAGCAGATATCTGTCCGTTTAAGGAACTAGCTGACAATCCTTTCTCCAATCCTTCTTGGAGAAAAGACAATATCCTGGGAATCCTAATCTTACTCCATGAGTAACCCTTGGATTCACACCAACAAAGATATTTTCGCCATATCTTATGGTAGATTTTCCTGGTGACAGGCTTTCTAGCCTGAATCAGAGTATCTATAACTGACTCAGAAAACCCACGCTTTGATAGAATTAAGCGTTCAATCTCCATGCAGTCAGACGCAGAGAAACTAGATTTGGATGCTTGAATGGACCCTGTATTAGAAGATCCTGCCTCATTGGCAGTGTCCATGGTGGGACAGATGACATGTCCACTAGGTCTGCATACCAAGTCCTGCGTGGCCACGCAGGCGCTATCAGAATCACCGAAGCCTTCTCCTGCTTGATACTGGCAACCAGACGAGGGAGAAGGGGAAACGGTGGGAAAACATAAGCCAGATTGAAGGACCAAGGCGCTGCTAGAGCATCCATCAATACCGCCTTGGGATCCCTGGACCTGGATCTGTAGAGAGGAAGTTTGGTGTTCTGACGGGACGCCATCAGATCCAACTCTGGAGTGCCCCATAGCTGAGTCAGCTGGGCAAATACCTCTGGGTGGAGCTCCCACTCCCCCAGGTGAAAAGTCTGATGACTTAGAAAATCCGCCTCCCAGTTGTCTACTCCTCGGATGTGTGAATTGCTGAGAGATGGCAGGAGTGATCCTCCGCCCACCTGATTATTTTGGTTACTTCCTTCATCGCTAGGGAACTCTTTGTTCCCCCTGATGATTGATGTAAGCTACAGTCGTGATGTTGTCCGATTGAAATCTGATGAATTTGGCCGCAGCTAGGTGAGGCCATGCCTGAAGCGCGTTGAATATCGCCCTCAGTTCCAGAATGTTTATCGGGAGAAGAGCTTCTTCCCGAGACCATAAGCCCTGAGCTTTCAGGGAGTCCCAGACTGCACCCCAGCCTAACAGATTGGCGTCGGTCGTTACAATGATCCACTCTGGTCTGCGGAAACATATTCCCTGAGACAGGTGATCCTGAGACAACCAACAGAGAAGAGAATCTCTGGTCCCCTGGTCCAACTGTATTTGAGGAGACAAATCTGCATAATCCCCATTCCACTGTTTGAGCATGCACAGTTACAGTGGTCTGAGATGTATTCGAGCAAAAGGGACTATGTCCATTGCCGCTACCATTAATCCGATTGCCTCCATGTGCTCTGCAATTGGAACTGGGCATATCACTCCCATCATATATAGGTCTTCTACACAGCGTAAGAACGCCTCTTTCTTTGTCTGGTCTGAAGACAGACGAGAAATGTGGAACCTTCCCCTTGGAGGGGAGTCCTTGAATTCTAGAAGATATCCCTGGGTAACAATTTCTAAAGCCCAGGGATCGTGAACATCTCTTGCCCAGGCCCCGGTCCCAGATCGGGGGCTACCCCTTCATGCTGTCTTGGTAGCAGCTGCAGGCTTTTTGGCCTGTTTACCCTTGTTCCAGCCCTGGTAAGGCTCCCAGGTTGCCTTGGGCTGTGAAGCGTTACCCTCTTGCTTTGCAGCTGTAGAGGCTGAATCCGGACCGCTCCTGAAGTTACGAAAGGAACGAAAATGCTTTGTTTCTAGCCTTAAAGGGCTTGTCCTGAGGGAGAGCATGGCCCTTTCCCCCGGTGATTTCTGAAATAATCTCTTTCAATTCTGGCCCGAAAAGGGTCTTTCCCTTGAAAGGGATATTTAATAATTTGGATTTTGACGACCATGACTTGAGCCAAAGTGCTCTGCGCGCCATAATGACGAAACCTGAATATTTTGCCGCTAACTTAGCTAATTGCAAGGTGGCGTCTGTGATAAAAGAATTAGCCAGCTTTAGAGCCTTAATTCTATCCATAATTTCGTCATATGAGGTCTCCGTCTGGAGCGACTCCTCCAGCGCCTCAAACCAGAAAGCCGCTGCAGTAGTTACAGGAATAATGCAGGCAATAGGTTGGAGAAGGAAACCTTGTTGAACAAAAATTTTCTTAAGTAAACCTTCTAATTTTTTATCCATAGGATCTTTAAAAGCACAACTGTCTTCAATTGGTATGGTTGTGCGCTTAGCAAGTGAAGAAACAGCCCCCTCTACCTTAGGGACCGTCTGCCATGAGTCCCGCCTGGGATCAGTTATGGGGAACATTTTCTTAAAAATAGGGGGGGGAACAAAAGGGACACCTGGTCTATCCCACTCCCTAGTAACAATATCCGCAACCCTTTTAGGGATCGGAAACGCATCAGTGTATACAGGGACCTCTAGGTACTTGTCCATTTTACACAATTTCTCTGGGACCACCATAGGGTCACAATCATCCAGAGTGGCTAATACCTCCCTGAGCAATATGCGGAGGTGTTCCAGTTTAAATTTAAAACGCTAATGAATCTGACTCTGCCTGATGAGAAACCTTTCCTGAATCGGAAATTTCTCCCTCAGACATCAAATCCCTCACCCCCACTTCGGAGTGTTGTGAGGGTACATCAGATAAGGCTACCAAAGCTTCAGACTGCTCATAATCTGTTCTTAAAACAGAGCAATCGCGCTTTGCAGGAAAAACTGGCAGTTTTGATAGAAAGGCCGCAAGGGAATTATCCATGACTGTCGCTAGTTGTTGCAATGTAATAGGGGCAGACACACTAGAGGTACTAGGCATAGCTTGAGCGGGCGTAACTGGTTGTGACACATGGGGAGAGGTAGGCGGACTATCCTCATTACCTTCAGTCTGAGAATCATCTAGGGCCACACTTTTAAGTGCAACAATATGATCTTTAAAGTGTATAGACATATTAGTGCAATTGGGACACATTCTGAGAGGGGGTTCCACCATGGCTTCTAAACACATTGAACAAGGATTTTCCTTAGTGTCAGACATGTTTAACAGACTAGTAGCATACACAAGCAGGCTTGGAAAACACTTTAATCAAATAAAAAAAAACACAATTTGAAAAAAACGTTACTGTGCCTTTAAGAAATAAAAAGAACACACAATTTTACAAAACAGTGAAAAATGCACCAATCCTTTTGAAATTTTCACAGTATCTACCTAAGGCTTTAATATGATTGTACAGTTTCAGAACGATTAACCCCTTAATGCCCAAACCAGAGCAGCCTAAAGCCAACGACCGGTTAATTAACTACAGCACCCTGCCACAGCTTACTGCTGTGGCCCTACCTGCCCTTAGGGATCAGTTTTGGGGAAATAAAGCTTCTTCTAGGCCCTCAATCAGCAGCTGGACCCTCCATGTGAAGCAGCATGAAACAGCCTTTCAATTCTAACTGCGCATCTGAGGCGCAAAATTAGGCCCCTCCCACTCCACTCCGGAGTTGTGAGGCCTACAAAAATCACTTCTAAGTGACTAAATTTATGCCATGTGGATAATAACCCCAGTAAAACACTCCAAAGTGGTTAAAAAGGTGTCTCCAACGAGTATTTCTTAAATAAATAATCGATTACCCTGCGTTAGTGACAACCAGCCAAATTAGCCCTGTTATGTAAGCATTCAATTCTATACTAAGTCTCAGAACATAGCTTACCCTCCCCACATGGGGATCTTGTCAGTCTTCTAGCATTATCTCAGTCTTGTCTAGAAATAAATGACTGAACATACCTCTTTGCAGTCAAGCCTGCAAACTGTTCCCCCCAACTGAAGTTTTCTGGTACTCCTCAGTCCTGTGTGGGAACAGCAGTGGATTTTAGTTACAACATGCTAAAATCATTTTCCTCTCAGCAGAATTCTTCATCACTTTTCTGCTAGAGAGTAATACAAACCGGTACCATTTAAAAATAACAAACTCTTGATTGAAGATATAAAACTACAAATCTAACACCACATTCACTTTACCCTCCCGTAGAGAGACCCTAGTGCTTAGAGCCAGCAAAGAGAATGACTGGGGGGTGGAGCTAGAGGGGGAGCTATATGGACAGCTCTGCTGTGTGCTCTCTTTGCCACTTCCTGTAGGGAATGAGAATATCCCACAAGTAATGGATGAAGCCGTGGACTGGATACACCTTGCAAGAGAAATATATATATATAATCAAAAATACTGCAGTCTCAGGATTTGACAAACAAAAGGTCAGCTTTAATAGATGACGTTTCAGGGAACGTTCCCTGAAACGCCATCTATTAAAGCTGACCTTTTGTTTTTCAAATCCTGAGACTGCAGTATTTCTGATTATTTATTATTGGTTAAATGTGCACCCAGGTGGCTGTATCTGGAGGGTAGATTTGTCTATTCTGGACATTATATATATATATATATATATATATATATATATATATATATATATATATATATATATATATATATATATATATATATATTTATAGCTATACATTTTACCAAAAATCCATCATATATATATATATATATATATATATACAGTATATATATATATATATATATATATATATATATATATACATATAAATATATAATATAAATATTTATTTAAGAATAAATACAACATATTCTTCTACGTGAAGAACATTATAATGTAAAATATTCATGAATCATGTCAGGTTAAGCACACTTGAATAAACACAATCGGGTCCATTTAAGTTTATGGGAGAAGAACTCAACGAGGATGCAATACATTTTAGTGCATGTCGGGTTTATGCTTGCGTGACAACTTTTTACTTTCAGCTTCAAATATGAGCTTAACGTGATGCATGCAAAGAGCCTCCATCAAGCGTAGTTTATGCTTGAGCGGGAGAGCTAAATTGTGTTCCCCATTGTAATCTAGCCGTCAATGGAGATAATTGACAGGGCCTGCCTGAGCACGATTGGCCGTGTGCGAGCAGGAGGCGACATTGCACAAGCAGCGAGGCTGGGTGGACAAGGTTCATGATAGTTAATCTCGTCCACCCAGAAAATGATAAATGGAGCCCAAAGCATCATATATGATGTTCTATTGTTCTGATAAATGTGCCATTGTTTTTAGGGAAGGGACTTACATTTTTCTCAAGCTTTCTTCTCTCATGTTCTGAGGCTACCAGTTCTTCTGGCTGCAAAATAAACAAATACAAACTTAAAATAGATTGAAGTAAAATGGTTTTGAACCCATATTTAACTGTAATATTGAGATGTGCATTATCGCAATTTTTGGGGGTTAAATTTACATAAATTATATTTCATATATAAAAAATGTGTCGGAAACACAAACATATCTACCCTAACTCCTAATTAACACTTTAAATTCCCACTCTTAATCAACCTGGCACCATTATCTTTACCCTACGCCTGCTTCTCCACTGACTACTTAACCCTAACACATTACATTTGATTGGACAACTATGTTACTACTTTTGAAAACATTCCTGATGCATTACCCTTCTCTTTGCCATTGTCTATACTGCTGTCAAATTACCATTCATGGTGCCACTGCCTCTATAACTAGTACCCCTACCTATCACACTGTACTCCTACATCCCTGTTATCATCCAACAGTTTTTAGGAATTATAATTTTGTAGGATAAGATTACGTTTTTATAGACAGGACTCTCCGTTAATTTTTTTTTATTAGTCAATTGTTTGTTTATAAGACAAGCATTGTGGAGGAGAACCAACACAGACAAGGAGAGGGAAAAGAAGGACATTGTCTAAGTGCAGCCTAGGACAGAGATCAACTTTAATTCACAAATGACCTAACAATTATCTTATTACTGAATTTTTGTGCAGATTAAGGATAAGATTTTGAAAGATAAGAAGTTAAAAGATTGTGAGTCAGAAACTATTAGCAGCTCTGTCAATATGATTTATGGCTTATATGCCATTAAACTAGAGGTAATAATTTAGTAAACGAAAATGAAATAGCAACTGTGAGCTACTCTCACAATATATATTCTCACAATATATATTTAGCTACTTCATCTACATTTACACCAACTCAAAGCTTGTTGAAAAGCTAGCTCAACTTAATTACTTAAATAACTCACCCTTCAACCCTCTATACAGGAAACCTGTACCACCACAGCTTACTAATGTATTGGATTTGAAAAATATATATACTGTATATTTTGCTTTTTATTTCCTTTAGTCCATTAAGTTCTTGCATAGGTTAAAAAATGATTAAAATAGAGAAGGGCGGGTGATATCTTTGGTACTGATGTGGCAAATAACTAATTTGAGGTTAGTGACTGATCAAGGAAATGTAATCTTTATTGAAAAACTATGTGCAAGTAAGTTGAATATTTTACATATCTAATGTTGCTTTTTTGTTTGCTTCACTGGTCAGAAGACCTACATAGAACATAAATGTTGCACCCTGCTTAAATAATTAGTGGAACATAAAATAAATTTAGAACATTGATAAGTTAAAATATTTTAAAAAGCAATATGGTACCTAGAGGCATAACTAGGAACACGTACCTTTATTTTACGGGCTGAGAGGCGATTGACCATGGCTCTTACTCTTTCCAGTTCTGCAGTTGCTTCATTGGCCTGAGCACGTGAAAATGTATCCTCATGTGCTCTACTGTTTGCGATGTTTAGAAGCTCCATACTCAGATCATCATTTTTAGCAACCTACAGTGAACAATATCAAACATTAATGACAAAATATTGGCGAGGATAAGCAAATGGTTTAATTAGACATGAAATAGTCTTAAATCAGAAAACAAAGGTTCATTCATTCATCTTTTCCTTCATGTGAGATCGTTCTAAGGGACAGTCTAGTCAAAATTAAACTTTCATGATTTAGATAACGCATGCTATTTTAAACAACTTTCCAATTTACTTTAATCATCAAATTTGCTTTGTTCTCTTGGTAGGCTCAAATGCTAATTTCTAATCCCTTGAAGGCTGCCTCTTATCTCAGTGCATTTTGACAGTTTTTCACAGTTAAGCAGCACTAGTTAATGTGTGCCATATAGATAACTTTGTGCTCACTCCAGTGGAGTTATTTATGAGCCAACACTGATTGGCTAAAATGCAAGTCTGTCAAAATAACTAAAATAAGGGGGCAGTCTGCAGAGGTTTAGATACAAGGTAATTACGGAGGTAAATAGTATATTAATGGTTATGTTAGTTATGCAAAACTGGGGAATGGTAAATAAATATTTAATAAAAATTCTGGAGTAGACAAAAACATAAAATAAAAGGTGATGAATACAATTATATCAATGGAAGAGAAATCATTAATTGATGGAAAACAGAAATGTAGATATTCAACAATATCTTATAGAGATAAGAGTGTCTGGTAGAAGACAAGAAGTGGTGCAAGGAGATCAAATAATGAGGAAGATGAAGAGAAAAGAATTATGAGAATAGAACATGTACCACAGAAGGTTTGATAAAAAGAAAATTCATAGATAGTTTGTGAAAAGTTATAAGGGAATCATAAAAACAAAATTAAGAATTTTTCTAGGAATTAACAGTGATCAAAAAGAGTCAGGGAAAATAGAGGTCAATCGTACATTTAAGACATGAGCCAGATAAAGTTGCGAAAAAACAAAAGGCCAGATTACGAGTTGAGCGGTATTTAACGCTCCCGTTCACACGCTAACTCCGCTAGAAGTACGCTTTTGTGTGCGTCGGGTAGCACTCGTATTACAAGTTGAAGTAAAAAGTTGAAGTTAACGTATTCCCCCTTTTTTTGCTTCTGTCAATGGAGCAAAAAAAATGGACAAAAACGAATACTTTACTCGCGCGCAAACTCGATTGCATATTCTAAACCAACATGAAAATATTAATATTTCACATTCCAAAGTTTTTTACGTAGCAGAATAACAGAATATGTTCTATTTATTCATGAATACATATTTCTACATATATATGATGGCATTTTGATACAATATATATCTATACCTATATATATATCTCAACATGTATATGTATGTATCTCTTAGAAAAAAGGCAGGCAAAGGGCTTTAACAAACACCTGGGACCTTATATCTTTGAGCCCTAAAACTTTTTTTGTGCAATCATTTTTTTAATAATTTATATTAGATTGTTTAGTGTTTATTTTTCTTTGTTCTCTTGGTATCTTTATTTGAAAAGCAGGAATGTAAGCTTAGCAGACGGCCTATTTTTGATTCAGCACTTGGGTAGGGCTTGCTGATTGGTGGCTAAATGTAGAACAATTGATAATAGGAGTAAATTAGAAAGTTGCTTAAAATTGCATGCCCTATCTGAATAAAGAAAGAAAAAATTGGGTTTAGTATCCCTTTAAGTGAGCTCTGTTTTCTTCTTCCATTTTGAACCACTTAAACAGGGAGATTCCAAAAAATTGCAGGAGCACAAGGAATCATGATAGGTGACACTAGATATGTGCAATTCATTTCGGATCGATTCGGAAATTCGGAAAATTCTGCAAATTCGGAGATTCGTATCTAACCGAATTTCCGAATTAAAATACTGCCGAATTTACCGAATAAATCCGAATTAGTTCGGATTTATTCAGTAAATTCGGATGGCCATGGATTACACTAGTATTGTACAGTATATTAGGTTATATCACTCTGCTATGGGTTACACCTAATATACAGTAAATAATACTAGTCTAATCCCACCTAACACTTACCGAAATTCCGAATTTCCGAACCAAACCGAACCGAACCGAATCCAGACGAATTTCTTTGAATCCGAATGAATCCGAAACGAATCCGAAACTAATCGATTCAAAATTTTCCGAATTCGAATCGATCCGAACCGAAATTCGAAAAATTCCGAATCGATCCGAACTGAACTGAACCGAATTTTTTCGCCATGCACATATCTAGGTGATACTGAGCCCACACGTGTGACATCAGGACACAACAATCAGAAAGGCCTTCTGTGACGCTGACACTAGAATGGTGTACTAGTGACACAGAAGAGACAAAGTAATTATAGACTGCTGTACAGTGATGATGTTAGCACTCATTAAGTTGCTAGGCAAGGGTTAGCGTACATCATATTTCCAGCTCGGTGCACGCCATCTGACTGTGCTATTTTGTTGGCCTTTTCACTGTGTTGCACTAATTTGGTGTCTGTTTACCACGTCTTCAACCATGCTATTTAAGACACTCAGTTATTAATTTCTTCATTTGTGGACTGATCCTGGGTGTGCAAAGTCTCTGTCTACTGATTTGCCAGCAATTGACCTCAGCTCGTTTACTGGACTTTTTTTCTTGGATTCTGATTTTGCTCTGACACCTGCCTTCAAGTTGCTGACCTTTGCCAGGACTGTGTTAACCCTTTCTGGATCCTGATTCTGCTTTGTTCTCCTGCTTGCAAGTTGTCAACCCCTGGCTTGGATACATTTTACTCATTCTGGCTTGTGCTTCTGCTTAGTTCTCTTGCACACACGGTTTGACCTCTGGCCTGGACTTTACTAAAAGTCACATCCTGGGTTTTTCCCTCTGTGCTGGGGCATTGTGAGTTTAAGTAATTTCCCAACCTCAGGGTCCTTTCCTGGACAAACCGCATGACAGATTGGCAGATACCAGCATTAATGGCCCGACAGGATTATAACGCATAGGAGACAGGTTTTCTTTTTATTAATAGCAGGAGATTGAGAAAATCTAGCATCTGCTACCTTGGCCTGCAATCAAGGCAGATATACTTAACAGAGTGGGGCGCATATTCTATGCAGACAATGGGGCCCATTTATCAAATGTCTGTCGAACCTGATACGACAGAGCGGATCAGGTCAGACAGACATCGCTGAATGCGGAGAGCAATACGCTCTCCATATTCAGCATTGCACCAGCAGCTCACAAGAACTGCTGGGGCAATGCCGCCCCCTGCAGACTCACGGCCAATCGGCCGCCAGCAGGGGGGTGTCAATCAACCCGATCGTACTCAATCAGGTTGTATTGTGGCGATTCCTGTCCACCTGCTCAGAGCAGGCGGACAGGGTTATAGAACAGCGGTCTTTAGACCGCTGCTTCATAACTGCTGTTTCTGGCGAGTCTGAAGACTCGCCAGAAACACGGCCCTTCAAGCTCCATTCGGAGCTTGATAAATGGGCCCCAAGGAGTCACCAAGATTTGACATTGCCAGCACTTTACAGCTTTTAATCAATATATGTTAACTGAGGCAGCTCTGGGAGCACATCTCGCTACACAGTGATAGCCACCATCTTAGAATCAGTGATTACCTGTGACAGACACATTTATAAGAGAGCCAAGACAACTCACATATTTCAAAGTATAGCATGTGTGCATACAATTTTGGAAGTACACAGTAGCTGAATTACATGTAAGGGAATATGTATAAGGGTTCCTGATGTACTGGTCACTACACTCATTTTCCCATGCAAGAAAAACATACAGAGACTTGTTATGAATATTACCTTTATCTATAAAAGTATATTATGTGAAATGGTGCAATTTTTAATGACACACTTTTTATAACTTATTAAAGATAAAAAACACAACCTGAATCCTTTTAGTTGCTATCAGTCTATTAATTATACCGACACCAGATGAATAACAAAAAAAATTAGCTTTATTAAAAGATTTCTATTGGAAAAATATTTAGCATTTAATAGTAATTTAAGCAATCAAAATATTACAGAGAAATAAACTACAGTCCTATAATAATCAATTAAAGTGATAACATAATAACTCCAACTAGCAAGAAAAACAGAATAATGCAGAGATAAAACTATAAAGATAATTAAATTATATTTTCAAAATAACACAAAAATTGGCAAGATGATAGGAACCAAATATTTGATTATAAACCCTCTAAGGTAATTGCAGAGAATCAGGTAAATTAATAATTATGACAAACCGAATGATAATAATTTATCATAATTCCTGTTTCACCCGATGTTATTGTCGACAAATAAGACCAGGTGGTAGGAATTTTTAAAAGGAAAACACCAGGCTATAAAAAAATGAATTAATTTACCTGATCAAATGGACAAAAGTATTTTACATAAATGTAAAGGGTAAATCTTAATGACATTAACATTTAAAGTGACTTAATTTCATACATCACCAAAGAAAATAAATTCCCCCTATGCAGACAGGAATCAAACTGTCAGGTCGTAGGTCTGTCCAAATAGGCTAAACTAGCCTCAGCAGTTATAATCCAATAATCTCGGACCTCTGTAGTTGATTAGCAAATTACCAACTCCATATATTATGTGACCAGTTCCAAAACACAGGAAAACAACCCCCTCCCATTGGGCTAGACCCTATATATTCCCATTCTCTCATCTAGGAGGAATCATTAATTATAATATTTTAATCAATAATTAACATAAAATTAATTAGATGAAATATCATTGTTCTAACAGTAGATGGCTCTAGCATATAGGATAACATTTTTAGAAAAAGACTTATTATATTTATGTTTACCCCAACATTCCTAGACTACAATCAAGGTTATAAATTGCACTTATTTACAGAAATAAGCGAATGAAAAACATACTGTATTGATATTAAACTTCTCAGTCAGCAAGACTGAGGAAAACAAAATTCAATGTTATAATAGATGAGCCCTGGTTAGGCTTAAATAAAAAAATAACATGGAGTCTGTTGTGTCATGAAAAATTCATGACAGACTTCAACATTAGGATATTTTGCAAACCAGTGCTATTGTAAGGCGGTTAGGGTGTGTGGGGAAGTCAGAATGCAGGAACAGATATACAGAACAATGACAGTTTTTTAAAAGCTTAACTGATTGATAAGCAAAAGAACAGTTGGTAGTTTAAATTGAAGATCACAGAAACAGCAAGTTTGAACATAGGCCTAAAGCAGAGCACTTAAGTCCAAAACAAAGTTCAGAATACTTAAGAATGTTGCAGTAACAAAGTCCATTAGATACAAGTACTTGAATTGTGTAGTGAAGGGTGAGCATGTCACAGGATACCTGGTAGGCACAGCAGGCACAGCTGATAGCGGAAAGCAAGGGCACTGCTGGTGAGACTGTCACAGAATACCAGGCACAGCTGATTCAAGGACAGTAGATACAGGATTCTCAGCAAGCACAGGATAGCCTGCAGTACTGTTTGTGAGACTGTCATGGGATACCAGATAGGAACAGAAGGCACAGCTGGTTTGAAGAAGGCTGTCACTGGTATAGTAGAAACAAGTATCTTAGCAGGCACAGGATACCCAGTGGGTACTGTTAGTGAGACTGTCGCGGCATACCAGATAGGTACAGCTTTGGAAACAAAGTGAGCATACACAGGTATCAGGCAAGTCTGCTTGGCTTTCAGGAACCAGGTGAGCATATGTAGGTGCAAGGTAAATATGCTTAGTTTCTGGAACAGGTATCAGGTAAGTATGTGTGGTATCTGGAGCAAGTTAAGCATACTCAGGTATCAGGTAAGTATACTTTGGTTTTCAGGAATAAGGAGAAATGTAGAGAAGAGTGAGCTTTTATAGGAATTCCCACACCTCCAGGTGGGTGTTCCGGTAATAATAAATTCCTAGCACATGACTAGGGGAGCTGCAGGCAGTAGCAGGATGCCAAGTCTGATGCAGTCACTTTTGGAGTTTGCCAAGAGCGGGAGACAGAGTCGGAGCTTCCGGTAAGTGGCTGACAGTGTCCACTCCTTAGGTTAACCTCTGGGGACTACTGAAAACAGGATGCATAGGATACTTGCTTCTTCGTAAAGTCTCTAAAACATGCCCCTTGAGCAGGGGGTAAATCAATTATAAAGTCCATTACTATTTCAGCCCACAGTCTGCTTGTCACAGGAAGTGGTTGTAAAAGAGCTGAAGGGGGCTGTCAAAAGTCTTTGTTAACTATGTACACAGGACAAGTCTGTACATAGGATTTTATATATTTTAGCGTGCCAGGTCACCAGAATTGTCGATGAATTAATTCTTGAGTTTTATGGATTCCCCCATGTCCTCCCAGAGGTGTGTCATGGAAATAATATGGGACCTCAGTAACTACAGAGCATGGCACTACCACCTCCTGAATCTGGAACTCCAGATGCTGAATAATTTCTGTGGAACTGGGGGTATCTTCTGGATTTAGAGTTTTTTTAGCTAGACAATGTCCTGGTTGGAGAATAGTAGTTGGCTCTGATTCTGTTTTCTCTATTTCTCCAATATGGTATAAAGCATCTGCTTTGCCATTCTTAACTCTTGGATGATATGTAAAGAAGAAATGGAAGCAGCTGTAGAAAAGTGCCCACCGAGCCTGTCTGGCTTTGAGTCTACGGCTGAGCATAAGTATTCCAGATTTCTGTAGTCCTTGAAAAGAGTAATGTAAAGATCAGCCCCTCCTGTAGATGTATCCACTCCTTGAAAGCTGTTTTTATGGGGAGCAGTTCTCTATCCCCCACGTCATATTTCCTTTCTGCTGGGGAGAAAACTCGAGACAGAAAGGCCACAGGGTGGAGGTAATCCTTGTAACCAGCTATATGAGGTAATACTACTCCAATGGCATTCATGGAAGCTGTCTTGGTTTAGGTAAAATTAGGATGGGTGAGGAGGCGAAAAGTCGCTTTAGGTTATCAAAGGCTTGTTGTGCTTTGTCAGTCCAGTAAAATGTGAGGGTTTTCTTAGTGAATGACACGAGAGAAGTCCCTTATAAACTTTCTGTAACAGTTTGCAAGCCCACAAAGCGTTGAAAGTCTCTTTTACTGTCTGGAGTGGGCCAGTTTATTATAGCTTTAATTTTCTTGGAATCCATACAAATCTCACCAGGTGCTAAGATGAAGCCTAGGAATTCCACTAAGATACATTTGTCCAGTTTAGCGTGTAGACGATTAGCTCATAGACAGGATAGCATAGTCCTTACATGAATATAGTGTTGTTGTACAGAAGAGGAGTAAATGAGTATGTCGTCTAGGTAAGCTACTACATAAAATGTCCAGAATATCACAAAAAATGTTGTTGGCAAACCTCTGAATGGTAGCAGGGGTGTTGCACAGACCAAAGGGCATCACAGTTTACTCATTATGCACATAACGGCAGCTTTCCACTCATCTCCTTTTCCTACGCATGAAAGATTGTAGGCACCTCTTAAATCAATTTTACTGAAGATAACTGATGATCTGAGTCGATCCATAAGTTCTGCAATAAGTGGAAGTGGGTATTTATTTTTCACAGTGATGGCATTAGTCTATGCATTGAAGAAGTCCTCCATCTTTTTTGCTGACAAAGAATATACTAGCCCCAGCAGGTGATTTGGATGGTTTGATAAACTCTTTCACTAGATTTTCTTTAATATATTCTTTTAACACTTTTAACTCTGGTTCTGATAGTGGATAGATGCAGCCAAAGGGAACTGGAGCCCCAGGGAGGAGATCAATTAGGCAAGCATATTCCCTAGGAAGAGGGAGAGTATCAGCTGCTTTCTTTTCAAAGACATCATCAAAATCTTGGTACATCTCTGGTATTTGAACAAGAGGTTTAACTGGAGTTTTGGGTTGGAGGGTAGCATTAACGTGGGACTTAAACAAATATTCTCTGTGAAATGAATCACAAAAACAAAGGCGTCTCCTAGTGTGATATAGTAAGAGCAAACAAATAATGCAATAGTTGAAATGGTACTCACAAATAGAGCAGCACTCAGTGGTGCTAAATCAAACAGACTGGGGTCTCACAGTGTCCTAGCTCACTGTTACTGCCAGATTGCTGGTACTTCCTTTGTCCAACAGGACCGAAATAAGCTCAGACTCTCAGGATGAAAGTAATAAAAGCACAATTTAATGGCAAAGATAAAAATCAAAGTGTCTACAATATGACACTAGATATTAAAAACAAATAAGCAACGCATTTCTCAGACTGCTGTCTGTTTCATCAAAAGCCTGATACAGATAAAAACTATTAAGACTCATAACTAAAAACTATTAAAACTCATAACTAAAGTGCTAAAAAGTACACTAACAACCATAAACTACCTATTAACCCCTAAACTGAGGCACTCCCGCATTGCAAACACTAAAATTACATTTTTAAACCCTAATCTGCCGCTCCGGACATTATATATAGGGGTTAATATAAACATATTAACCCCTAAACCGCCGCACTCCCGCCTTGCAAACACTAATTAAAAATTATTAACCCCTAATCTGCCGTCCCTAACATCACCGCCACCTACATTATACTTATTAACTCCTAATCTGCCGCTCCGGACATCGCCGCCACCTACATTATACTTATTAACCCCTAATCTGCTGCTCCGGATATCGCCGCCACCTACATTATACTTATAAACCCCTAATCTGCTGCCCCCAACATCGCCGACACCTACACTATTTTTATTAACCCCTAATCTGCCAACCCCAATGTCGCTGCAACCTACCTACACTTATTAACCCATAATCTGCCGCCCCCAACGTCGCCGCCACTATAATAAACATATTAACCCCTAAACTGCCGCACTCCCACCTCGCAAACATTAGTTAAATATTATTAACCCATACTCTGCTATCCCTAACATCGCTGCCACCTACCTACATTTATTAACCCCTAATCTGCCGCCCCCAATGTTGCCGCCACTATACTAAATGTATTAACCCCTAAACCTAAGTCTAAACCTAACCCTAACACCCCCTAACTTAAATATAATTACAATAAATCTAAATAAATATTAATATTATTACCTAAATAATTCCTATTTAAAACTAAATACTTACCTATAAAATAAACCCATTCGGCTAGATTACGAGTCTTGCGTTAGGGTTAAAAAGCAGCGTTGAGAGGTCCCAACGCTGCTTTTTAACGCCCGCTGGTATTACGAGTCTGGCAGGTACAGGTGTACTGCTCACTTTTATTCCAAGACTCGAGCTTACCGCAAATCCCCTTACGTCAATTGCGAATCCTATCTTTTTAATGGGATTTGCCTAACGCCGGTATTACGAGTCTTGGAGAAAGTGAGCGGTAGACCCTCTCCTGTCAAGACTCCTACCGCATTTAAAAGTCAGTAGTTATGGGCTAACGCCGTAACGTAAAACTCTTAACTAAAGTGATAAAAAGTACACTAACACCCATAAACTACCTATTAACCCCTAAACCGGGGCCCCCCCTACATCGCAAACACTTAAATAAAGTTTTAACCCCTAATCTGCCGACCGGACATCGCCACCACTTTAATAAATATATTAACCCCTAAACGACGGCACTTCCGCCTCGCAAACACTAGTTAAATTTTATTAACCCCTAATCTGCCGTTCCTAACATTGCCGACACCTACCTACATTTATTAACCCATAATCTGCCGCCCCCAATGTCGCCGCTACTATATTAAATTTATAAACCCCTAAACCTAAGTCTAACCCTAAGTCTAACCCCCCCTAACTTAAATATAATTTAAATAAAACAAAATAAAATTACTACAATTAAATAAATAATTCCTATTTAAAACTAAATACTTACCTATAAAATAAACCCTAAGATAGCTACAATATAACTAATAGTTACATTGTATCTAGCTTAGGGTTTATTTATATTTTACAGGCAACTTTGTATTTATTTTAACTAGGTACAATAGTTCTAAAATAGTTATTAACTATTTAATAACTACCTAGTTAAAATAAATACAAAAGTACCTGTAAAATAAATCCTAACCTAAATTACAATTACACCTAACACTACACTATCATCAAATAATTACCTAAATTAAAATAAATTAACTACAATTAAATAAAATAAACTAAAGTACGAAAAAAAACCACTAAATTACAGAAATAAATAAAATAATTACAAGAATTTTAACCTAATTACACCTAATCTATTCCCCCTAATTAAATAATAAAGCCCCCCCAAATAAAAAAAAATCCCAACCCTATACTAAATTACAAATAGCCCTTAAAAGGGCCTTTTGCAGGCATTGCCCCAAAGTAATCAGCTCTATTACCTGTAAAGAAAAATACAATACCCCCCAACATTAAAACCCACCACCCACACACCCAACCCTACTCTAAAACCCACCCAATCCCCCCTTAATAAAACCTAACACTAAGCCTTTGAAGATCACCCTACCATGAGACGTCTTCACCCAGCCGGGCACAAGTGGTCCTCCAGAGGGGCAGAAGTCTTCATCCGATCCGGGCAGAAGAGGACCTCCAGACGGCCAGAAGTCTTCATCCAGACGGCATCTTCTATCTTCATCCATCCAGAGCGGAGCGGGTCCATCTTGAAGCCAGCCAACGTGGAGCATCCATCCAGACCGATGACTACACGACGAATGACGGTTCCTTTAAATGATGATTGTCTGGATGAAGACTTCTGCCCGTCTGGAGGACCACTTTGCCTGGCTTGGATGAAGACTTCTCCCGGCTTTGTTGAGGATTTCGGCCCGGTTGGATGAAGACTTCTGCCGCTTCCTTGAGGATGGATGTCTGGTCTTCAGAACTGTAAGTCGATCTTCAGGGGGTTAGTGTTAGGTTTTTTTAAGGGTGTATTGGGTGTTTTTTTTTAAGATTAGGGGTTTGGGCCGCAAAAGAGCTAACTGCCCTTTTAAGGGCAATGCCCATACAAATGCCCTTTTCAGGGCAATGGAGAGCTTAAGTATTTTTTAGTTAGCTTTTTATTTGGGGGGTTGGTTGTGTGGGTGGTGGGTTTTATTGTTGGGGGGTTGTTTGTATTTTTGTTTTTACAGGTGAAAGAGCTGATTACTTTGGGGCAATGTCCCACAAAAGGCCCTTTTAAGGGCTATTGATAGTTTAGTTTAGGCTAGGGTTTTTTTTTTTTTTTTTTTTTTTTTTTTTTATTTTGATAGGGCTATTAGATTAGGTATAATTAGTTTAAATATCTTGTAATTTGTTTATTATTTTCTGTAATTTAGTGTTTGTTTTTTTTGTACTTTAGCTAATTTAATTTAATTTATTTAATTGTTTTTCATTTAGTAAATTTATTTAATTTTAGTGTAGTGTTATGTGTTATTGTAACTTAGGTTAGGTTTTATTTTACATTTATTGTACTTTTGTATTTATTTTAGCTAGGTAGTTATTAAATAGTTAATAACTATTTAATAACTATTGTGCCTAGTTAAAATAAATACAAACTTGCCTGTAAAATAAAAATAAACCCTAAGCTAGCTACAATGTAACTATTAGTTATATTGTAGCTAGCTTAGGGTTTATTTTATAGGTAAGTACAGTATTTAGTTTTAAATAGGAATTATTTAGGTAATAATTTTAATTTTTATTTAGATTTATTGTAATTATATTTAAGTTAGGGGGTGTTTGGTTAGGTTTAGACTTAGGTTTAGGGGTTAATACATGTATTATAGTGGCAGCGACGTTGGGGGCGGCAGATTAGGGGTTAATAAGTGTAGGTAGATTGCGTCAACATTGGGGGTGGCAGATTAGGGGTTAATATATATAATGTAGGTGTCGACGATGTTGGGGCAGCAGATTAGGGGTTAATACATATAATGTAGGTGGCAGCGGTGTTGGGGACGGCAGATTAGGGGTTAATAAGTGTAAGATTAGGGGTGTTTAGACTCGGGGTTCATGTTAGGGTGTTAGGTGTAAACAGAAATTTTATTTCCTCATAGGAGAGTTTTACGCTGCTTTTTTGCAGGTGTTCGACTTTTTCTTAGCCGACTCTCCCCGTTGATTCCTATGTGGAAATTGTGCACGAGCACGTACGACCAGCTCACCGCTGACTTAAGCAGCGCTGGTATTGGAGTGCGGTAAGGAGCACAATTTTGCTCAACGCTCATATCTTGCCTTTTAACACCGGGTTTGTAAAAACCCGTAATACCAGTGCTGTAGGTAAGTGAGCGGTGAGAGAAAACTGCTCATTAGCACCGCATAGCCTCTAACGCAAAACTCGTAATCTAGCCATAAATTAGAAAGTGATGTAATTCAAAATACCTATTATGTCCTCCTGGGATTAGGGTCCAAAAAATGTGGATACATTTATTTCTGTTTTTCCTAACTCATTATTGATATCTCCTCCTCTCCATTGTTTAATCACTGTCATTATTCCTAATGCACCTTCCGATTTAGCACAGTTGGTTTAGGGCATTTTTGGGTTAGCACGAACAATAAATAGAAAAGGCTTTCATTTGTGTCATTCCTTCTCAAATCAACTAGGCCCTCAACCTCACAACCTCAACCTAAATAGAAGTCTATAGGGAGTACGACTTAGCGTGGTCACGACATCCGAAGTACTGAAGTTAGTGTGCAAGCAAAAGACTCAGGAGCACTAATTGTTTACTTTAAACTTGTAATACCATTGATAACACAACAGCACTAATCTTTTAACTTGAGTGCAGTTATCGCTCATGAGCGAAAAAAAATATTGCTCTTTGTTCTCTTTCTGTGTACAGATCAAGCATAAGTGCCATGGGACATCCACAAAATATTCCCCCCTAACTTTAATATTACTCAAACCTGAATTAGCAGATGGTTATTCTTAACAACACATAGTGGACTTTAAAGAACTGATTCCTGCTTTCCTATTGGTGGACACTGGGAAAATATAACCCAGATCCCAACTGGAACAATTAGAACCTAAATTTCTAAAAACCTGGCTAAGGTACCACCAAATATGACCTTTTTCTCTTGACACATAAGGAAAGACATAGCATGATGATACCCCTGTCAAGTTTTGAAAAGCCATGCACAGCATGGTAAACAATTAAAGGGGCCATCTGTAAATTTTACTAACATCCAATACATCTGCTCTACCATCATATGTAAAATGATTGGAAAAAGAGCTTCAATCTACCACACCCCCAAAACAATGAAAATGGGGTTTCGCATTAATGCCTAATCTGCACACTTCATACACGCATTAGAAACTAACATTAAAATACTAATACAATGGACTTCCGGTGGGCAGTCCTAAGAAGCGGCAGCAGGAGAGAAGAGCTCCGTTCTCAACCCCCACCAAATCATCGCCAGCCACTCCAAATAGGCCCAGCAACACCTCCATAGGCACAAGAGTGCACCAGGACACCAGGGATCACCCGCTTGTGAAACTGGAGGCATGTAAAAACCTCCTCCGTCGCCGGAAAAGACACAATTAAAAGGCTGTGACAAGGCCGCAACTACAGCGGTAACAACGCCACACTGCATACCCAACCTCAAATACAAGGGCGATTGTATGCTGAAGCCCTATCACATCATGGGGACAGTGGTAGAGGAAAAGAAAAAATATGCAGCATCAAATAAGGAACTGGATGGAGATACTCTAAAGGGGACTTTCACACATGGGACAAGGGCCTTGTAAGGGCAAAAGCTTTCCCTGTACTGCAATCTTTATAACAGACCCTCAGAAAACTTACACCCCAACAGCTCCTACACTCAAAGCCAAACCTGAACTTCTAGAAACCACATCCTGAGTATAAAATGAATAAGCAACATGTGAACCTTGAAAAGTATACAGTCCCTATCATTGAATTCATTTACACGCTGAAAAGGCATAATTTGTCTAGAAGAAATTTCACTGATGCCATGGCAATATCTACAAGACTATTTGAATAAACGCACACTGGTATCTGCTGAAACACATACTCTGACGGGAGAAAACATCCTAAACCACAATATTTGCCTTTACCACACTTCCATTCAGAGCCTTTAAGATCTACTCTCCTGTATGCTTAAATACTACGATACATATTACAGACTGACAGAATGTCACATAGACAGAAGCAGGCTGAGAGAAAATCTAAACATCACTCTGAACAATAATGGTCAGAACGTCCCATACCAAATAACGATAACCAAGAACTCCAAGACATCCACCCTTGCAACTTTCTGCTCTTTTATTACCAAAAATTGAAAGACTCCAGAATGGAGTGGACTCCCTGAACTCAGAATTCAAAGAATTCAACACAAGATTACCTCAAGCGGAGCAAAGACTGACAGATGTGGAAGACAGACAACACGAAACCTTAATTAGTGTGACAAATCTACAGAAACAGAACAAAATCCTCATGGATAAAGTAGATGACTTGGAAAATCGGTCACGTTGAAAAAATCTGAGAATCCATAATCCATACCTAACACAGCTCTCCCCTGCCTGTTAAAAATACCAGTAGAAGATACCCCCTTTGAAGAGAAAAGAGCACATAGAGTGGGACTACCAGGAAGTCAAAGCAATCTGAATGGACCGCCAAGACAGGTGATGGTAAAATACCTGAACTTTAAAAAATATCCAGATTCTTAGAGCATACAGACAAATCCCAGCACTGGAATATGAAGGCAAACGTATCTACCTATACCAAGACTACTCTGCAGACATAGCCAAAGCCAGAAAGAATTCTCACCATACTGCAAGCAAGTTTTGGACAAGGGCCGCTCTGTGACTCCACTCTTTCCAGCAAAGCTGAAGCTACAAACTCCCAGAAGGCCCACATTTTTAGATTTTCCTAAACACCTACAAGTATACCTCACTAAAGAAGAAGCAGAAAAAGGAAACAGAACTCTAGCAGACAACAACCCCACCTGAATTGAGAGACAATATCCACACTTTAAACAGAAGATGAGGACTACAGACCTCTCCTCAAATAGAGGGAAGTATCTATCACTATTATGCCTTAATTCAAGACTCTTCTTACTCCTATGGAAAGGGACTTGACGAGTAATATTGAAAAAGAATACATGTCCTCTACACAAGGTTTTTTCAGTAAATGTTATTTGAATATTGTTTTTGTTGTTGTTTTTATTATTTGAATCTGTTTTATGTAACTTGCTAAATACTTGGTTAACTCACATGTCTCTGTTACTCTGTAGCAAACAATTTATCTGACACTCCTGTCCCTGGGACGCTCCAACACATCATCAAATAGTGAGCACCTCCCGGAAACATACATTGTTTGATCCAAATATAAGTCCCATTATACTCCAAAACACACACTTTGACACCCGTACTTACATGAGTTCTACATATTGCCCCACCTTATCACACACTTAATGTGATGGCATGGAATGTGGGAGGTATCACATTTCCCAATAAAAGGAAGGCCATTTTAAACTATCTAAAAGCACAAAGAGTAGACATAGCGATACTTTAAGAAACACACCTAAACACACGAGAACAACAAAAATTGAAACAGATGTGGGTAGCAGAAGTACTTCACACTACATATGAAACATGTAGAGTGAGAGGGGTAGCCATATTGTTTTGCAAAAACTTAAACTACACAATAACCAAGCTAGAAAGTGACCCAGAAGGACGATTTATTATTGCTCACATAATTGTGGAAAATTTCCCCATAGTGCTGGTGGGAGTATATGGCCCTAATAACAGAAAAGCTGAATTCTGGCCCCAATTACAACAAAAACTACTAGACATACAAGTAGACACTATGATCCTGGGGGGGCGGGGCTAAATATAGCTCCACAAGTACCAACAGACAGGTTTAGAAACCCACAATCCAATATAAAATAAATTCTAAGACCTCAATACACTTTGCCTAAAAGACATTTGGAGGGAAAGAAATCCAGACACCACGGATAGACATGTTCCTAGTTTCGCAAAACAATGCACTAGAATTAGGGATATTAAAATCCACCCTATTACCCTCTCCAATCATGCTCCCATATCGCTCTAAATTCCAACAACCAAACATACCTCCTCTAATGTAACATGGAGATTTCCTAACTATTTATATAAAGATGTTAACCTATATAGATATCTAACTCTGCACTGGCAGAATTTTCAAACTGTCAACGCACAACATAACAATGACCCATTCCTTTTTTGGGAAATGGCCAAAGCAGTGCTAAGAGGAGGGATCTACCTCCTACACTGCAGGGATTAACAAAAAGAACAAACTTAAAGAAGATCTACTCTTAAAACAAATGAAGAATGCATATAACAAATACTTAAGATGTCTGACTAGTTTTAACAGACTCAAATATAAAGAATCGAAAATAGAGACGCCTTTCTTAATCAGAAATCCATATACTCTCTCACACGCTCCTAAGCCAAATTTTATAGGTTTGGAAACTGTGCAGGGATATATCTAGCAAATATCACACAAACAGACCACAATCTTAGCAGCCAAAGATAAAGATAAGACAGTAACCAGTAAAAAGGAGATCCAAAAAGCATTTTCCAATTACTACAAGGAACTATATAACAACCAGCCCATTAATGAAACACAAAAGTTTAACTTTTGGGAAAGACTGGACATGCCCCACATGACAGACAACCAGATAACTACTCTAAATGCACCAGTGACATTACCAGAAGTGCTAAACACATCCCCCTCTTTCCTACTAAAATGGGGTACCTGACAGGGATGCCCACTATTCCCCCTTCTATTCGATCTTGCAATCGAACCATTAGCCATCCAGATTAGAAACCAGACCACCATTTTACAAATAGGGAAATCAGAACTACACCTTTTCGTTATTCGCAGATGATATTATACTGTATATTAATAACCCTCACATCAATACCCCTAAGATTATGACCATTATAGAGTAATTTGGGAGTATTTCAGGTTACCAGGTAAACAAAACCAAATCTGAACTCCTCTGGCTCAACCCCCAACAAAATCAGAAAATTGGAAATTTTGACTTTAAATTAATAACCACCACTAACTTTACATAACTGGGAATCAAACTATCAAATAACACAGACTCCTGGTATGATCTAAATTATAAGACAATAATATTAGAAATCAAATCCCTACTTAAGACATGGAACCCCTACCACTTGCTCCCTCAGAGAGAGTAAACCTTGACAAAGTTATGGTATTCCCCAAGTTGCTTTACCTGTTCCAAATGATACCAGAACTGCTAACAAAACATGACTTACAAACGCTAAACTCTTATATCACCAACTTTGTGTGGAAAGTGAAAAAAACATAGAATAGGATTACATAAACTCACCGCAAGCCCCTCAGAAGGTGGTCTAGGCCTCCCCAACCTTCAGTTTTATAATTGGGCGGCACAAACTAAATATGTGACAGATTGGTGGTTAGACTCAAACAAATTCACTGAAACAGATCTTGAAAAAGAGATTATCTAACCCTGGTCATTAGCCCTCCTCCCACATCTACCAATCAATAAAGTAGACCCAAAGTTACAAGGACTCCTCCCATTCACAGGCCCGATTAGAGCCTGGCAGAAAATATGCAAACACCTATTGATTTCACCATGCAAATCCAAATATTTGCCACTCAGAGGCAATCCGAATTTTATGCCAGGACTCACCACCAAACCCTTTAAAGTATGGGAGCAGAAAGGACTCAAACAAATTCATCATTTACTGGCACAAGACAATACCACATTAGCTCCATTTGCGGGACTAGTAAATAACTATGATATACCAAGACAGCGCCATTTTGCCTACTTACAGGCTAAACACTACATGCAAACCCTAATAGACTCACAAGCAATGGGACACCACACAACAAAAATAGATAGAATAGTCAATTGGGCCAAACAGGGTATCAGATCCATAACACCCATCTACAATCTACTTCAAGAAACCCTAGGTGACACAATGATAGCACAATTGGCAATAGAGTGGTCACATAGACTAGAATTAACTATCTCAGACACCCAAATTTTAAAAAGCTTTGCTATTGTCAAAAAAACTACCCTCTCAATGGACATAAGGGAATCACATACGAAACTCATACACAACTCATACATTACTCATAAGGACTACCAGAAGTGGGGATCCAATGAACCACAAACTTGTAGAAAATGCCACCACCCAATACCAGACCTCCTACATATGATGTGGAAATGCCCACTTCTGCAAAAATTCTGGCATATGACATCCCACTGGCTAAATAATATATGTAACACCCAGACAAACTCACCCTGGAGGAAGTGTTATTTTTAGACTTCAAACATGCTACTAAAATACACAAGAGACTGATAGGAAACACAATCCTGATGGCAAGGAAACTCATAATTTGTAACTGGTTGGAAAAGAGACCCCCAACACTCACCATGCTAAAACATGCACTTACCTGCCAAGTATTATGCAAACAAGCAGACTCTTTAGGTGACATAAATTCAAGAACAACCAACTTTATTATGAAATTGGAGCACTACATACATTAACTACCTATCACAACCCAGAAACAGATTATAGCAGCCCTTAGAAACACAGAACATATCTTAAACGCACAACTCAGAGGGGAATGGCAGTTATGGACCTAAATGTTCTAAGAGGGGGCCAAAGGTAACTCCCTAATAGAGGTCACTGGAAAAGGACATTAAAACCAAGGGACTCACCCAAGAGAACGAAGTGGACAGGACTCAAAGAGAGTATGTATTAATGCAAAGTTATCTGAACAGAATTAATACTGTTGAATCCTATAAGTTAACTCAGCTATGTTTTAAATTTAATTTATTTTATTTTGTTTGTTTAATTTACTTTTCTTAGAAAAGTGGAAAATATGTGAATGATACCTTGTTACTTTAATATACTAAGTCAATCTTTAGAGCTATCTAATAAGAAAGGACTACAATCCAGGTTAGTAATGAAATAAGATGACACAGTCTCATAAACTGGAAAGGAGATCCCCAGAAAATCAAACTGATGGACATCATATTCATATGACCGAAACATAAGGACAATATCAAATACAATTGGACTTTCTGAAATGAGACTCACAAGCACAAATTACAGATTATATGTCCTAACAATAAACCAATGGCATGTGTATATCATGAATCTCTCTGTTAAAGTTAAATGTATCTAAAACAAGGTAACTTAATAAAAAGACATTTAAAAAAAAAAATACTAACACAATGGTATTTTCCCCCAACCCAGATAATCAAACAACATTTTTGTGGAGCCACCGATAGGTGTTGTATGGGGTGCTCCAATAAGGGGACATGTTACATACATGGTGGAGTTGCCCTTTAATAAGCCCATTAATTAATTAATTAGGAATAAGCTTGCAGATGATTACCCACACAAAAACCAAATTACTAAAGCGTAGTACTACAAATACATAGATTATATGTTTATCGACTTTTTATTACTGTTGATTTTTATTTTTTTTTGGTTTGATTTGATGTTTATAATGCCATATAACTGGGAAGATGACAATGCTATACCTAGACTTGCTATTTATAGCAGTATACGCCTTATTGTATGATGCTGTAATTGCAGATTACCTTTGTATTGTATTTTCTTTTCCATTTAAAAAACAATAAAATGAATAAATAATAAGTTAACATTGCATACATAAACAAAAAAAAAAAAACTTACTCGTCAATGAACTAAATGGCAGGGCAAAATGTACCAGCAAACATGATGTGAAAATGACAGCTCCAGTGCTGCTCTCACCTCTTTCTCGTGCTCCTTTCTAAGTGCCAGATAGTTGCTCTTCAGGACAATGAATTCATTAGCCAGATCTTTGCGGTTGTTCTCCACTGAATGCAGACGATCTTTTACTATTGTATATTCTCCACTCAACTTTTCTTTTTGCAATTCTAGAGACATGAGTTGGTTTTCCAGATTCAAAATCTGCAAAGGATGTACATTAATAAGTTAAAAACAGCTGTAAATACCACAATAAGTTAAGCAGCTAAGAATGGAATAAATCAAAATGCGGTATTTTATGCCATCAGTGATTTCTGCTATAACGTGTTGTAATTCCTTGTGTTTTTAATTTAACAAAGCTTCTAGCCCCTCCCCCCAAAAAAACAAAACAATTTTACAGCAAACAAGTCTGACAGAAGACAAGGCTAAACTTAATTGTGTTTCAGGGTCAAGCTCTCTAACAGCCTTCCTGTAGTAAAAAAAAGGTTTATGACATCCACAGGTTGTTAAAAAAAAAAAAAAACTATTATCATAGTATATATCTTTAAAATATATAGCCCATTTACCAAACTGCACACAACTTTCAGAAAATACAACAGTGTGTTTACAGCAAGAGACAAAACAATAATATCTCATATCTATGCATTAAGAGGACATTAATGTTTAAAATATCTTAATTACATGTTTTAAGTATTTAACACTATTTTTGTTTGTTTTGATGTCCAGGAACAGAAACATTGAAAGAAACATTGAAAGCCGTAATTTATTTATAGTACGGTGTTCAATTAGACATAAGTAAGCTTTTGCACTGATTAGTTTCTGAAGTGCATTTCAGTCCATCTGACAACAGTAGAAATAATATTATTTTTAGAGTTTAATTACAGGAAATATTGACCAGAAAATGAATAGCAGAACAGTGTATTGCAATGGTATTTATTTCTTTTTTGCTATGCATTATTGAACATTTTATTCAGAATTACATATTCAGTTTATTTTGCCTTTAACCACTTTAATGTGGAAAATGACACATGCTTAAAATTCCCTTTTCTGTGCACAA
Organism: Bombina bombina; assembly: GCF_027579735.1. Lineage (NCBI taxonomy): Eukaryota > Metazoa > Chordata > Amphibia > Anura > Bombinatoridae > Bombina > Bombina bombina. Next base: position 102,794,056 of record NC_069509.1, read on the forward strand.
GACCATGGGGTATATTTATCAATGTGCGAGCGGACATGATATGAAGTAGCGTATCATGTCCGTTGCACATCAATAAATGTCGACAGCATACGCTCTCAGCATTTATCATTGCAATGCCGCCTCCTGCAGATTTGTGGCCAATCACACCCTAGCAGAGGGTGTCAATAAACCCGATCGTATTCTATTGGGTTGATTTCTGTCCGCTGCCTCAAAGCAGGCAGACAAGTTATGGAGCAGCGGTCTTTAGACCGCTGCTTTATAACTTCTGTTTCCGGCAAGCCTTCCATACGGAGCTTGATAAATATGCCCCTATGTGCCATCATACAGCAAAGGGAGGGTTTTCTTATTCTTGGTATTCCTGATGCAATGAAATGCATGCCAAAAAAAATGCCCAGTACAGAAGCACTTCCTCATTTATAGTGGCACAGGGTGCAGAGGTTCTTACCAAGACCATATTTAACAGATTTTGACGTCAGATAAGAACCCTAGGCCCAATAAGTCTGAACAATATTTCCTAAAAGTATAAACTTATGCTTAACCGAAAAAGTCCCCCATAGTGTTTGTCATTACCACCTCTTGTGGAAGTTTATTCCATGAATCAATAACCGTTTCTGTGAAGAAGTGCTCCCGCAAATTAATCCTGAATCTACTATCCTTTGCCTTTCAGATCATGACCCCTTGTTCTCAAATTTTTCTTTTTATGAAAAATACTCACACCTTCAGCTTTACTAAGCCCCTTAACCCCTTCACTACCAGGACTTTCAGAGAATAACTTGCCCAAAATACCAGAGAAATTTTAGCATTTTGCTATCACTCAATTTAAACAGAAATTGAGCCTTGTTTTTTGTTTATTTACCTGTCAAAACTATGTATATTTTTTAAGTAGACAACCCAAGGTATTGATCTAGGCCCATTTTGGTATATTTCATGCCATTTCTCTGCCAAATGTGATCATAAAATAAAAATTGTTAACTTTTTCACAAACAGTCGCCTAGATTACGAGTCTTGCGTTAGCCTTAAAAAGCAGCGTTGAGAGGTCCCAATGCTGCTTTTTGACGCCCACTGGTATTACGAATCTGGCAGGTACAGGTGTACCGCTCACTTTTTTCCGCGACTCGAGCATACCGCAAATCCATTTACGTCAATTGCATATCCTATCTTTTTAATGGGATTTGCCTAACGCCGGTATTATGAGTCTTGGAAAAAGTGAGCGGTACACCCTCTCCTGTCAAGACTCCTACCGCATTTAAAAGTCAGTAGTTAAGAGTTTTATGGGCTAACACCGTAACATAAAACTCTTAACTAAAGTGCTAAAAAGTACACTAACACCCATAAACTACCTATTAATCCCTAAACTGAGGCCCCCCCCCACATCGCAAACACTTAAATACATTTTTTAACCCATAATCTACCGACCAGACATCACCGCCACTTCAATAAATATATTAACCCCTAAACCACCGCACTCCCGCCTCGCAAACATTAGTTAAATTTTATTAACCCCTAATCTGCCATCCCTAACATTGCCGACACCTACCTACATTTATTAACCCCTAATCTGCTGCCCCCAACGTCGCCGCAACTATATTAAATTTATTAACCCCTAAACCTAAGCCTAACCCTAACCCTAACCCTAACACCCACCTAACTTAAATATAATTTAAATAAATACAGTATAAATAAAATTACTTCAATTAACTAAATTATTCCTATTTAAAACTAAATACTTACCTATAAAATAAACCATAAGCTAGCTACAATATAACTAATAGTTACATTGTAGCCATTTTAGGATTTATTTTTATTTTACAGGCAACTTTGTATTTATTTTAACTAGGTAGAATAGTTATTAAATAGTTATTAACTATTTAATAACTTCCTAGTTAAAATAAATACAAATATACCTGTAAAATAAACCCTAACCTAAGTTACAATTACACCTAACACTACACTATAATTAAATTAATTACCTAAACTAACTACAATTAATTACAATTAAATTAAATAAACTAAAGTACGAAAAAAACCACTAAATTACAGAAAATAATAAAATAATTACAAGTTTTTTAAACTAATTACACCTAATCTAATCCCCCTAATAAAATAAAAAAAGCCCCCCAAAATAAAAAAAAAATCCCTACCCTATACTTAATTACAAATAGCCCTTAAAAGGGCCTTTTGCAGGGCATTGCCCCAAAGTAATCAGCTCTATTACCTGTAAAAAAAAAGACAATACCCCCCCAACATTACAACCCACCACCCACACACCCAACCCTACTCTAAAACCCACCCAATCCCCCCTTAATAAAACCTAACACTAACCCCTTGAAGATCACCCTACCTTGAGACGTCTTCACCCAACCGGGCAGAAGTGGTCCAATCAGCCAATAGGATTGAGCTCTCATTCTATTGGTTGTTTCAATCCTATTGGCTGATTGCATCAGCCAATAGGATTTTTTCTACCTTAATTCCGATTGGCTGATAGAATTCTGTCAGTTGGAATTGAAGGGACGCCATCTTGGATGATGTCACTTAAAGGTACCGTCATTTAGTGTTAGTCGTCGGTTGCTCCGCGTCGGATGGCTTGAAGATGGACCCGCTCTGCTCCGGATGGATGAAGATAGAAGATGCCGCCTGGATGAAGACTTCTGCCCGTCTGGAGGTCCTCTTCTGCCCGGATTGGATGAAGACTTCTGGCCATCTGGAGGACCACTTCTGCCCGGTTGGGTGAAGACGTCTCAAGGTAGGGTGATCTTCAAGGGATTAGTGTTAGGTTTTATTAAGGGGGGATTTTAGAGTAGGGTTGGGTGTGTGGGTGGTGGATTGTAATATTGGGGGGGGTATTGTCTTTTTTTTTTTACAGGTAATAGAGCTGATTACTTTGGGGCAATGCCCCGCAAAAGGCCCTTTTAAGGGCTATTTGTAATTTAGTATAGGGTAGGGATTTTTTTATTTTGGGGGGGCTTTTTTATTTTATTTGGGGGATTAGATTAGGTGTAATTAGTATAAAATTCTTGTAATTATTTTATTATTTTCTGTAATTTAGTGGGGGGGTTTCATACTTTAGTTTATTTAATTTAATTGTAATTAATTGTAGTTAGTTTAGGTAATTAATTTAATTATAGTGTAGTGTTAGGTGTAATTGTAACCTAGGTTAGGGTTTATTTTACATGTAAATTTGTACTTATTTTAACTAGGTAGTTATTAAATAGTTAATAACTATTTAATAACTATTTTACTTAGTTAAAATAAATAGAAAGTTGCCTGTAAAATAAAAATAAATCCTAAAATGGCTACAATGTAATATATGTAGCTAGCTTAGGGTTTATTTTATAGGTAAGTATTTAGTTTTAAATAGGAATAATTTAGTTAATAATAGTAATTTTATTTAGATGTATTTAAATTATATTTAAGTTAGGGGGGTGTTAGGGTTAGACTTAGATTTAGGGGTTAATAACTTTATTATAGTGGCAGCGACGTTGGTGGCGGCAGATTAGGGGTTAATAAGTGTAGTTAGGTGGCGGCGACATTGGGGGTGGCAGAGTAGGGGTTAATAAATAAAAAGTAGGTGTCGGCGATGTTGGGGGCAGTAGATTAGGGGTTCATAGGGATAATGTAGGTGTCGGCGGTGTCCGGAGCGGCAGATTAGGGGTTAATAATAAAATGCAGGTGTCGGCGATGTCGGGGGCAGCAGATTAGGGGTTAATAAGTGTAAGATTAGGGGAGTTTTGACTCGGGGTTCATGTTAGGGTGTTAGGTGTAAACATAAAAAGTTTTTCCCCTTAGGAATCAACGGGGATGCGTTAGGAGCTGAACGCTGCTTTTTTGCAGGTGTTTTTTTTTCAGCCGGCTCTGCCCCATTGATTCCTATGGGGAAATCGTGCATGAGCACGTTTTGCCAGCTCACCGCTACCGTAAGCAGCGCTGGTATTGAGGTGAGATGTGGAGCTAAATTCTGCTCTACGCTCACTTTTTGCAGCTAACACCAGATTTAAAAAAAAATTTAATACCAGCGTTACTTTAGGTGAGCGGCACACCATTACCGACAAAAAATCGAAATCTAGCCGTTTAGGTTTCTCACTGAAATTATTTACGTACCGATTGTGCAATCATGGCACAAATGATTGTAAAAGCTTCTCTGGAATCCCCTTTGTTCAGAAATAGCAGACATATATGGCTTTGCCATTGCTTTTTGTTAATTAGAAGCCCGCTAATTGCTGCTGTTCACCAAACTTCTAATATTGTCGGCAGTGAAGGGGTTAATCAGGTAGTTTATAAGAATAATTTTAGCTTTAGTGTAGAGATTACCCACCCACCTTACATTTCCCACCACCTGATCCCTACCTTATCCCTCCCAAACAGCTCTCTTCCCTCCCTCACCATCATCTTATGTATTATATGTTTTGATATTTTCTGCAGTGTAGGATCCCCTCTTATCCTACAACCACCCTGATCCCTCCCAAACAGCTCTCTAATCCTCCCCCCTCTTACTAGTGTCTGCAATCTTAGGTACTGGCAGCTTCAGCTGCCAGTACCTAAGATGGCAGACACTAGTTGGAATACCTATAAAACACTTTCACCTAAATTACGAGTTTTGTGTTGTGGCTTTTAACGCTGAAAAAAATTGTAATTTCAGCATAATAGCCATGAACGCATATTACGAGTCATGTCGGTAGAGCTATACCGCAAGCATTTTAGCCTGTAACACAATGTCAATCCTGCACTTAAAAAAATGATGTTTTTGCGTGGGATTTCCATAGCGCCGGTATTACAGATTGTGCGGTGAGACTAAAATGCTTGCGTTACATGCTATACCGACACAATCCATACCGCCATCTGAGAGCAGTAGTTATGGATTTTGTGTAGCAAAAATATTTCACAAAACTCATAACTAAACTGTTACAAAGTAAACTAACACCCATAAACTACCTATTAACTCCTAAACCGCTGCCCTCCTGCATCGCAAACACTATTTAAAACTTATTAAGCCCTAATCTGCCACCCACCCACATCGCGTCTATTAAATAAACCTATTAACACCTAATCTGTTGCCCACACACATCGCCAACACTATTTAAATATATTAACCCCTAAACAGCCACTCTCCGACATCGCCGCCATTATAATAAAGTTATTAACCCCTATTTTGACGCTCCTTGACATCGCCGCCACTAAATTAAGCTGTTAACCCCTAAACCTCCGGCCTCCCACATCTCTGCCACTAAATAAACCTATCAACCCCTAAATCGCCGCCCCCCCACATCGCAAAACACTAAATTAAAATATATTCCCCTAAACCTAACACCTCCTAACTTTAAATTAAAATTACAATGTAACTCTATATTAAACTATAAATTAACCTAACTAATCTAATAAAATAAAAAATACTACCAATTAAAATATCTAAATTACAAATTTAAAAAATCTAACACTAAGAAAAAAATGTAAAAATCTAAATTACAACTAAAAAAAAACAAATCCTACGAAAAATTTAAAAAAATCTAAGTTTACCAAAAATAATTAACACTAAAACCACAAAAAAATAAGATTACAAAAAATAAACAAAATCATAAAAAATAAAAACAATTACGCCTAATCTTATAGCCCAATAAAAATAAAAAGTACCCCCAAAATAAAAACACCCCCTAGCCTACAATAAACTACCAATAGCCATTAAAAGGGCCTTTTGTAGGGCATTGCCCTAAAGAAATCAACTCTTTTACCTGTAAAAAAATACAAAGTCCCCCCAACAGTAAAACTCACCACCCAACCAACCCCCCAAAATAAAAAACCTATCTCTAAAAAAAACCTAAGCTACCCATTGCCCCTAAAGGGGCATTTGTATGGGCATTGCCCTTAAAAACTAAATGTATGCTTACCTGATAAATTTGTTTATTTCCGGATATGGTGAGTCTACGACGTCCTCAATTACTGTTGGCAATATCACTCATGGCCAGCAGGAGAAGGCAAAGAGCAGCACAGCAAAGCTGTTAAGTATCACTTCCCTTCCCACAAACCCCAGTTATTCGACCGAAGGGAAATGGAAAAAGGAACAATAGAAAGGTGTAGAAGTGCCTGACGTTTACTCAAAAATAACTGTCTTAACAAAAAGGGTGGGATCGGGGACTCACCATATCCGGAAATAAATAAATGTATCAGGTAAGCATAAATTTTGTTTTCTTTCCTAAGATATGGTGAGTCCACAACGTCATTAATTACTGTTGGGAACCAATACTGAAGCTAGAGGACACAGATGACTAGGCAGGGAGAACAAGACAGGCATACCTAAACAGAAGGCACCACCGCTTGAAGAACCTTACTACCAAGAGAAGCCTCAGCCGAGGCAAAAGAATCAAATTTGCTAAATTTAGAAAAAGTATGTAGAGAAGACCTAGTTGCAGTCCTGCAAAACTGGTCCACAAAAACGTCATTGTTGAAGGCTCAAAAAGAGGAAACAGCCCACAAGGAATGAGTTGTAATTCTTTTAGGAGGCTGCTGACCCGCAGACTCACAAACAAAACAAATTATACTTCTCAACCATAAGAAAGAGAAGTAGCCGAAGCTTTCTGACCCATATGTTTCCTGAAAAACAAACAAACAGGGCAGAAGACTGGCAAAAATATTTAGCCGCCTGTAGGTAGATTTTCAGAGCATACACAACATCCAGGTTGTGCAACAAACAAGGCCATAGAGAAAGAACAACAATTTCAATCTGAAACCACCTTGGGCAGAATCCCAACTTGGTATGAAGAGCCGCCTTATCAGCAAGAAAGATAATATAAGGCGAGTCACACTGCAAGGCCGAGAGTTCCGAGACTCCCCGTGCAGAAGAGAAGCAAAAGGAAACAAAACCTTCCAAGATAACAACTTAGAGGGATATTTATCAAGCCGTCAACCGCAAATACGCTGGAATTCCGCAGCGTAATTGTGGCAAGCTTGATTCGAGCTATTTATCAAAGCCTACAGACCGGCAAAAGTTGAAATTTGTGACGTAACATACGATCCGTTGGTCTCAATCCGACACAGATCGATGCTTACGTCATTACAGATGTTCCGAATACAAATTCGGCACTATCTGACACCTTTTGCAAGTTATCAACTTTCTAACAGGTACGCTCGCCCCTATTCCGGCCCAGAGTACCTGGTTTTCAATCCGCCACCCTGGAGGCCGTGGATGCCATAGGAATCAATGGGAGTCTGAAAGAAGTGAAAGCTTATGTTTGCTGTTGCCAGATATCCCATTGATTTCTATGGTAGAAAACAAATTATGTTTACACCTAACACCCTAGCATAAGCCCCGAGTCTAAACACCCCTAATCTGCCACCCCCGACATCGCCGCCACCTAGATAAAGTTATTTACCCCTATCCCGCTGCTCCCCAACACCGCTGCAACTAAATAAATGTATTAACCCCTATTCCACCGCTCCTGGAGCCAACCGCAACTAAATAAATGTATTAACCCCTATCCCTCCACTCCCGGAGCCCACCGCAACTCTAATTAAGTTATTAACCCCTATCCCACTGCTCCTGGACCCCTCCGCAACTAAGGAAATGTATTAACCCCTAAACCGCTGACCTCCCACATCACTACCACTTACTAAACCTATTAACCCTGAAACCCCCAGCCCCCCACATTGCCATAAACTAAATTAAGCTATTAACCCCTAAACCTAACAACCCGCTAACTTTACATTAAATATTAACTCATCCATTACTTATAATACATTTAAACTTACCATTAGAATTAAAATAAACTATATTAAACTACTAATTAACCTACCCCAACTATTATCTTACAATTACATTAAACTATATTAAGCTATTAATTAACCTACCCTAACTATTATACTAAAATTACATTAAAATTACATTTAATTAACTATATTACATATTTAAATTCCTAACCCTACTCAAGTTATTTAAATCTACTATAAAGAATTACTAAGTTACAAGAAAATAACAACTAAGTTACATAAAATAAAAAACACTAAATTACACAAAATAAAAAACACTAAATTACACAAAATAAAAAATAAATGATCAAATATTTAAACTAATTACACCTAATCTAATAGGGCTATCAAAATAAAAAAGCCCACCCAAAATAAAAGGATGTATGTCCTTTAGAATTAAAATAAACTATATTAAACTACTAATTAACCTACCCTAACTATTATACTAAAATTACATTAAAATTACAATTAAATTAACTATATTACACAAAATAAAAAAACACTAAATTACACAAAATAAAAAATAAATGATCAAATATTTAAACTAATTACACCTAATCTAATAGCGCTATCAAAATAAAAAAGCCCACCCAAAATAGAAAAAAACCTACAATAAACTACCAATGGCCCTTAAAAGGGCCTTTTGCGGGGCATTGCCCCAAAGAAATCAGCTCTTTTACCTGTAAAATAAAATACAAACACCCCCCCAACAGTAAAACCCACCACCCACACAACCAACCCCCCAAATAAAAACCTATATAAAAAACCTACGTTTTCCATTGCCCTGAAAAGGGCATTTGTATGGGCATTGCCCTTAAGAGGGCATTTAGCTCTTTTTCAGCCCAAAGTCCCTAACCTAAAATTAAAACCCACCCAATAAACATACTTGAAAACGAGAGAAATCTCAATGTATCCTTCCTGGTAAAATATTTTATAAATAAATAAAAAAGCCTAACACTAACCCCGAAGATCCACTTACAGTTTTCGAAGACCGGACATCCATCCTCATCCAAGCGGCAGAAGTCCTCAGCGAAGCCGGCAAAAGTCTTCATCCAAGCGGGCCAAAGTCCTCATTGAAGCTGGCAGACAGAATCTTCTAGCTTCATCCATCCAGCACGGAGCGGCTCCATCTTCAAGACATCCGGCGAGGAGCATCCTCTTCTTCCGACGTCTGTTGCAGAATGAAGTTTCCTTTAAATTACTTCATCCAAGATGGAGTCTCTTACATTCCAATTGGCTGATAGAATTCTATCCGCCAATCAGAATTAAAGGGGAAAAAATCCTATTGGCTGTTGCAATCAGCCAATAGGATTGAGCTTTCATCCTATTGGCTGATTCAACTACCCCTGTGACTGTAACAAGGGAACTAATTTCCAGATTTCCTTCCCAACCGTGGGAACAAAGAAAGACAACAAGATCTCTGTATGAGAGTTTGCTTGAAGAAAAGATAGCGCCTGAACCATTATGTCATCCAGGAAGGGCACCACAGCAATTCCCCGAAACCTGATAATTGGCAAGATAGCCCCCACTGGGAGCCGTGGCAAGGCCAAAGGGAAGAGCCACACTCTGAAGGAGTTTGACCGAAAGGCAAATCTCAGGAGCTTGGAAATATGCATCCTCCAGGTCTATGGTCATCATGACTGACTCTATTGGATCAAAGGAAAAAAGGAAACAATGGTTTCCATTTGAAGGACGGTACCCTGTGACTGTTGAGACACTTTAGGTCTAGAAAAAAATGAAAAATAAGATGCCGCACTTGACACAGTGGCAATACAAACTTCCATGTAAGTCCATTGATCATGAAAAGAGCAGCTATCCTCTCTAGGGATCACAGTTCTCTTAGCCAGAGTAGAAATAGTCCCTACTACGTAGGCATCATGCGCCATGATATTTAATGGAGACAGAGACAGGAAACATCTTTTTAAAGACAGGAGACAGGGGAAAAGGAATCCCTGACTTCTCCGATTCCTGTGAAAAATCTCCTAGCACGGTCTGGAACAGGAAAAACTTCCAAAGAGGAATCCTAGTATTTATAATGTTTAATAGATTCTTAGGGTTGACAAGGACAGGCGTATCGGAGTCACTCCAAGGTAGCCAAAACCTTGTTCAACAATACACAGAGGTTGTTCAAGCTTAAATCTGAAGGATACTACTTCAGCATCAGATGAAGGAATTATACTGTCCGAATCTGAGATCTCACCCTCAGAGGCTACCTACGTATCCTCCTCATCAGACCTATGAGGAAGGGCAATCTGTGTAGCAGCAGGTGGGACAGAAACCTTACCATCTGAATCTCTAATTTTCCTCTTGCCTTTTCCCTTTAGCATAGGAAAAGCAGATAATGGAGCAGATACCGCTGAAGATACCTGAGCAACAATTTCTGCAGGCAAATAAACTCCTCCAGGAGATTGAGAGGAACTGCAGGGCACTGCATGTGACACCAGTCAGGCTTGGGACGTTAAAGGAGAAAGCTGTGGCATTGCCATAACAGCATCATCCTGAGAGACATTAGGCTTAAAAGAAAAAAATGTATCTTTACTTTAAAAGATTAATTTAGCAAAATAGTAATTGCAATACAATTAAGATCTCTGGGTGCAGCAAAACATTTTGTTCATAGAAGTCTCCTTGTCAAAATGATAGAAAGTATGACAAATATAAGGTAAAAATATTTATTAAATATACTGGCCCTTTAATTTTCACATGAAATTAAATAGATAATACTCTGTTTCTTAATATGCCAGACGATAAGGATAACTTTATTGGTCTATATAAGATATATTAAAATATCCTTTAAGATATATAAAGATAAGCTATCTGCATCTCAGCATTCAGACTGAGGTGTCAAACTCTGGAAAAAAGGTTTCTATAATATAGTAAAGCAAGTTTGTATTCTAGAACTATCGTTAGGCATATAAGAAAAATTAACAGTTACAGCAGCGATCAACAACCCGAGTACAAAGTTGTTCAGACTTGGATCGCAATTACAGAAAAACTTGTTTGCATGTCACACATAGCTGATTACTAAAAGGATAAAACTTACTGCGATATTCTCCCGGATGCAGCTGACGCCGCTCTGAACAGAGGAAGGAACCCACATGACCGGTGTTCTGTTGAGAACTCAAATCTGTCGAAAACTCCAATCTGACGTCACTTCCGGTATTTCCATACATCTGATTGGTCCGTGTCCAGTGAGTGACAGGATTCACAACCAATCAGATAGGCTCTGTAATCGCCTATCTTAACTATCTATTTTGCATCCACCTGGGGGGTTTGGGGGGGGCAAAGCCCCCCTTGTAAACCTCATTCCCCAATGTTTACTTGGGGTGTATGCTAAAGGGTCTGCGGTGGCCCCCCCAGACAGAGGCAAAACAGATATTAAAATAAAAAAGTCACCGGGAGTGACGTCAGATTGGAGTTTTTGGCAAATTGGAGTTCTCGACAGAACACCGGATTGGAAGGGGCTGCGCCACTATAGAAAAGCCCTCCCTCCAATCCGACTCAAAAGAGAAAGTAACACGTCTCAGAGCAATGGCAGATTAAACCGCCAAATAGCCTTCACATCTTCCAAAAGCTTCACAACTTAACAGAGAAGCCCGGAACACAAGCTTCTTGCGGCTTCCCCAGCATGTCAAAAACACATTTCTGACCCATATATTTTCCTGTCACATATTACAGATTACCCTCAAACAGAGTACACAGAGCGCAACTAAGCATGTATTAGCTGCTGTTAAGGCTCTGGGAAATAAACAATATGTTACTGCTCTTATCTTTTAAAAATAGCCCATAATAATAAAGGGGGAATACTAATTATCCTGATAAAAAGTAAATCCCCAAGTCTCTTCTGTCACAATAACAGTGCCAGCTCCCTGCCTGTAAATATCCTTACCAAGGATATAAATATGTCCCAGATAAAGTAGAAGACAAAAAGGCACTTACCTGCAGTCTGGCCTCCGGCAGGAGGACAGCTTACACAGCGTGAGAGGATGCCACTCCTCACAGAGACCTGTAAAAAGAGAAAGAGCAGAGTAAACCTACTCTGGCTTTCTATACCATGGGCAGCAAATATGTAAGGAAAACGCAGTGAGGCCCACCTCACAAGTTCCTAGCTGCTTTAAAGCCACCACTACCCTACTGAAGAGATTAATGTGGACTACCGCTAGACCCAAAAATTTTGCTTGAAGCGAAGGAAATACAATTTTCTTCAGACACCAAAACTTCACCTCTTCCATTGTACAGAGGCAAAGAGAATGAATGGGGTTTGTGAGAAGGGAAGTGATACTTAACAGCTTTGCTGTGGTGTTCTTTGCCTCCTCCTGCTGGCCAGGAGTGATATTCCCAACAGTAATTAAGGACGTTATGGACTCACCATATCTTAGGAAAAAAAGGGCATTAAGCTCTTTTGCATTGCCCTTAAAAGGGCATTTAGCTCTTTTTCCAAGCCCAAAGCCCTAATCTAAAAAAAAACACCCAAATTATTTAAAAAAAAAAAAAATAACACTAACCCCAGAAGATCTACTCACGGTTCCTGAAGTCCGGACATCCATCTCCAGCCTCTCTTCATACGGTATGAAGAGCGTCCTCTTCATACGGTCGCCGCCGTACACTGAAGTTGAATGCAAGGTAGCTGTTTCAAAATGGCGTACCTTGCATTCCTATTGGCTGATTTGATTCTTCAAATTCAAGTCAGCCAATAGGATGAGAGCTTCTGAAATCCTATTGGCTGTTCAATACAGCCAATAGGGTGAGACCTACTGAAATCCTATTGGTTGTTCCACAAATACCCATTTAAAATGCTGTTTCACCAGAGAGAGAGGGGAGCTCTAACTGAGCCCCTATCTCCCCTCCTGTTTGTGCTACAAGTACCAGTGATTTAAAAAGTTCATACCCCCTCTTTCAAATGAGGGGTCACTTTCTTCCCACCCCCTAGGATGTAGCATTACAAATGGTGATCACCTGCCCTACTTGAAGCACAGTGATTTCTGGTGGTTGGGGTGTTGGGGAGGGGGCTACTAAAGAACCATCTGTTTTAACTAGTTGGATATTTGACCCCTCAAATAAAAGAGGGAATTATTGTCTTTCAAATGAAAAAAAAATGAGGACTGGGCAAATAAATGGGATATGAAATTTAATTTCACGTGGAAATTTTTATGTCAGATTATTTAAAATTTGGTACACAATGCAGCAGTGCAGCCAGTAAGGCCAGTTGAATACTTGGTTGCATTGAGAGAGGTATTAGTAGCAGAAATAGCAAGGTTTTTATGCCACTTTACAGATCATTAGTTAGACCACATCTCGAATACTGTGTACAGTTCTGGAGACCATGGGCTCCATTTATTAAGCAGCGGATGCTGCTTCCGAGACCCATTATTTCAGGGACAGTCTAGTCCAAAATAAACTTTCATGATTCAGATAGGGCATGTAATTTTAAACAACTTTCAAATTTACTTTTATCACCAATTTTGCTTTGTTCTCTTGATATTCTTAGTTGAAAGCTAAACCTAGGAGGCTCATATGCTAATTTCTAAGCCCTTGAAGACCGCCTCTTATCTGAATGCATTTTGACAGTGTTTCACCACTAGAGGGCGTTGATTCATGTGTGCCCTATAGATAACATTGTGCTCACACACGTGGAGTTACCTAGGAGTAAGCACTGATTGGCTAAAATTCAAGTCTGTCAAAAGAACTGAAATAAGGTGGCAGTTTGCAGAGGCTTAGATACAAGGTAATCACAGAGGTAAAAATTGTATTTATATAACTGTATTGGTTATGCAAAACTAGGGCATGGGTAATAAAGGGATTATCTATCTTTTGAAACAATAAAAATTCCGGTGTAGATTGTCCCTTTAAGAAGCAGCGGTCATAAGACCGCTGCTCCTTAACTTGTCCACCACCTTTTAGGTGACGGATTGAAATCATTAGTGAGCAGGGGGCGGCATTGCACAAGCATTTCACTAGAAATGCTTGTACAATGTTTGGGTCGTACATGAAATCACTAATAAAGTTACAAGCCTATTTAAAGTATTAACTTATTATGCACCATTAGTTTTTTATCGTTTATAGGGGCATATTTATGATTATTTATGATTTTGTGAACTGCTGGTGCAATACCACCCCCTGCAGATTTGCGGCCAATCGGGTATCAATCAACCCAATCGTATTCGATCAGGTTAATTTCTGACGATTTCTGTCCGCCACCTCAGAGCAGGCGGACAGGTTATGGAGTAGCGGTCTTTAGTACGGAGCTTGATAAATATGCCCCATTGGAACAAGTTATTGTCTAAGTTTAAAAAGCGACAAGTTAATCAGATGGCTTATATTTGGTATTTAGAAATTTGGCATAATGGGAGGGATACCTACCGAAGTATACAAAATGTTTGAGCCTAATTAAAGAACACCGAAAAAAAGTGTATAACAAATTAATATGTATAAATAGCCTTTAAAACATTAAAAGGCTATATTCAAAAATATCTATAGATGTAGAGTAAAGAACTGTGCAATGTGCCCCCATATTAGCCCAAATCATAAGGATTTCAGTAACTCAGATAAAACAAGATCCTACAAATGAAAAAGTAGATGCGCTTGCAACAATACTTATGTGGTCTATCAGTTAATTTGCTCTTTGACTTGTAATTCGAGGAGACTCCACCTGGTAACCCGGCGTGTGATAATTCACCACCCTTTGATAATACTGTGTAGCGATCTGCCTGTTTTAACTTTTATCTTGTAAGTGGCTGCCTTTGTTCAGGGGCTTCAATTAATTGTTTTTAACTCTGCACATAGATCCTGTTTTGCGCTTCTCTCGTTTTCTCCACTAAACTAGAAAAGGTCCAAAGTAGGGCTACTAAAATGGCACACTGTCTAAAACATCTGGGGCAAGATTACATATGCGGCGTTGCCCGCAAAAGCCAGCAACGTCAGTGTTTACGCGGTTTTGGTATCACATATACAGAGTCGCATATAAATGTGGTGCGTATATTTCAACCATTGCCCGTCATTTTTACTCCCATAAGCTAACATAGAACCGCGTCGCAAATTGGTATCACATAGTCAGTGCAAGGACTTAGGGGGCAAAAATTTAGAAATTTGACTCCATTTTCACCTCGCCACACATGGGCAGGTGCAGCTAGACTTGCGCTGAGTATGTGAGCACCGTAACCCCCTGAAAGTAGTAACTAACACCTAACGCTTGCGCAATATCTATCTACCTGCCAACCGCCAACCCCCACCGCAATAACTAATAAACTATATTAACCCCTAATCCGCCAACCACCACATTGCAAAACATCTTATTAACCTATTAACTTCTAATCTGCCAACCACCCACAATGCTATAACCTAATAAGCACATAGATTACGAGTTTTGCACTAAACAGGAAAATTATTTCACCCTCCATAGCGCTGCCATTACGAGTTTCTAAAAAGCCTCCTTGTGCATGCGATATGGTGGCGTTAAGCTCCATACCGCACAAAATCCAAGGGCTGCTTTGACGTGCTCGTGGACACTTTCCCCCATAGACATCAATGAAGTGTGCACCTGAAGTGCAGAATGGCCATCGCCGTATCGCAACCCCATTGATGTCTATGGGGAAAAAAAAATTACGTTAAAACCTAATGCCCTAACATAAACCCCGTCTAAACACCCCTAAACTGCTGCCCCCGACATCGCCGACACCTAAATAAAGTTATTAACCCCTATTCCGCCACTCCCGACATCGATGCCTCTATAATAAAGTTATTAACCCCTATGGCCCGCACACCAACATCGCTGACACCTAATTAAAGTTATTAACCCTTATTCCCCCGCTCCCCGACATCGCCGACACTAAATAAAGTTATTAACCCCTAAATTTCCGACCTCCCACATCTCCGCCACTAAATAAACCTATTAACCCTCCAAACCCCTAAACCTAACCCACCTAACTTTAAATTAAAATTACAATATAACTCTATTAAAATAAATAAAAACTTACCTGTGAAATAAAAATAAACGTAGGTTTAAACTATAAATTAACCTAACATTACTATTCTAATAAAATAAAAAAACTACCAATTAAAAAAATCTAAATTAGAAATTTATATAAACCTAACACTACGAAAAAACTAAAAAAAACTAAATTACAACTAAAAAAAAAAAAATCCTACGAAGATTTTAAACAGCCAATAGGATTTCAGTAGCTCTATTTGCTGATTTGAATTTGAAGACTCAAATCAGCCAATAGGAATGCAAGGTACCCCATATTTAAATGTGTACCTTGAATTCAATCCTCAGTGTGCGGTGGTGATCGTACGAAGAGGATCTCCATGGTCCATGACTCCGCGGTCACCAGTCTTCAGTTCCGCCGTCACCGGTCTTCAGTTCCGCGGTCACCGGTCTTAAGATCCGCAGTCCACTCCGTGCCGGCTTGTTCCTGGAAGAAGATAGAAGATATCGCCGCTTGGAAGAAGACTTCACTGCCGGACTTTTACAGGTAAATTTGTCTTTATTTTAACTAGGTAGCTATTAAATAGTTAATAACTATTTACTAACTATTCTACCTATTTAAAATAAATACAAAGTTGCCTGTAAAATAAAAATAAACCCTAAGCTAGATACAATCTAACTATTAGTTATATTGTAGCTATCTTAGGGTTTATTTTGTAGGTAAGTATTTAGTTTTAAATAGGAATAATTTAGTTAATTGTAGTTATTTTATTTAGATTTATTTAAATTATATTATTATTATCAGGTATTTGTAGAGCGCCAACAGATTCTGCAGCGCTGTATATTTAAGTTAGGGGGGTTAGGGTTAGGGTTAGACTTAGGTTTAGGGGTTAATAACTTTATTATAGTGGCAGCGACGTTGGGGGCGGCAGATTAGGGGTTAATAAATGTAGTTAGATTGCGGCGACATTGGGGGTGGCAGATTAGGGGTTAATAAATATAATGTAGGTGTTGGCGATGTCGGGGACGGCAGATTAGGGGTTCATAAGTATAATGTAGGTGGCGGCGGTGTCCGGAGCAGTAGATTAGGGGTTATTAATATAATGCAGGTGTCTGTGATGTCGGGGGTGGCAGATTAGGGGTTAATAAGTGTAAGATTAGGGGTGTGTAGACTAATGATGTCGCAAACCTAAAAATTTGGGTTCACGAACTGCGAATGCGAACTCCCGCAAAAGTTTGCGAACCGGTGAACCGGGCGAACCCCCATTGACTTCAATGGGCAGGCGAATTTTAAAACCCACAGGGACTCTTTCTGGCCCCAACAGTGATGTGAAAGTTATTTCAAGGGTACTAACACCTGGACTGTGGCATGCCGGAGGGGGATCCATGGCAAAACTCCCATGGAAAATTACATAGTTGATGCAGAGTCTGGTTTAAATCCATAAAGGGCATACATCACCTAACATTCCCAAATTGTTTGGAATAACGTGCTTTAAAACATCAGGTATGATGTTGTATTGATCAGGTAGTGTAAGGTTTACGCCCGCTTCACAGTGACAGACCAAACTCCCGCAGCGGGTGCAACATCATCATCATCACACCATACGTCCATGTGTGTAATGCTGCCTGACTGAGACATATCCCTGTTATCTACATCCTCTGGCAATAATGGTTGCGCATCACTCATTTCTTCCAACTGATGTGTAAATAACTCCTCTGACAGATCAAGTGAAGCGGCTGTGGTGCTAGTGTTGGTAGTGGCGGCAGGCGGGCGAGTGGTAACTTGAGAGGTGCTGCCCGAAGATAAGCTGGAGGAGGATGGTGCGTCAAGGTTCAGAGCGGAAGCTATAGAAGATTGGGTGTCCTGTGTTAAAAAGTCAACTATGTCCTCAGAACTTTTCGAGTTCATGGTACGTGGCCTCTGAACACTGGGCATTATTCTAGGGCCAAAGGGAATCACAGCACCACGACCACGACGGCACCTGCGGGGTGGCCTGCCTCTGCCTGTCATTTTTTTTTAAATGTACACTTACACTACTATTAAACAAGATATGAGTGGTGGCACTGGGCAAGTGGGCACAGTATACGCTGTGAGCCTGACACAAAAAAAGCAGACTGATGTTTCACAGTCCAAAAACTTTTTTTTTTTTTAAATGTACACTTACACTACTATTAAACAAGATATGAGTGGTGGCACTGGGCAAGTGGGCACAGTATACGCTGTGAGCCTGACACAAAAAAGCAGACTGATGTTTCACAGTCCAAAAAGTTTTTATTTTTTTAAATGTACACTTACACTACTGATGTTTCACAGTCCAAAAAGTTTTTATTTTTTTAAATGTACACTTACACTACTATTAAACAAGATATGAGTGGTGGCACTGGGCAAGTGGGCACAGTATACGCTGTGAGCATGGCACACACGCTGGCAGGCAGGCAACTGCAATTAGATTACACAAGCAGACTGATGTTTCACAGTCAAAAAGGTTGTTTTTTTTAAATTTACACTACTGTTACACCAGATATGAGTGGTGGCACTGGGCAAGTGTGCCTGGCACACACGCTGGCAGGCAGGCAACTGCAATTAGATTACACTAGCAGACTGATGTTTCACAGTCAAAAAAGTTTTTTTTTTTTTTAAATTTACACTACTGTTACACCAGATATGAGTGGTGGCACTGGGCAAGTGGTCACAGTATGCGCTGTGAGCCTGGCACACACGCTGGCAGGCAGGCAACTGCAATTAGATTACACTAGCAGACTGATGTTTCACAGTCAAAAAAGTTTTTTTTTTTTTAATTTACACTACTGTTACACCAGATATGAGTGGTGGCACTGGGCAAGTGGGCCTGGCACACATGCTGGCAGGCAGGCAATTGCAATTAGATTACACTAGCAGACTGATGTTTCACAGTCAAAAAAGTTTTTTTTTTAAATTTACACTACTGTTACACCAGATATGAGTGGTGGCACTGGGCAAGTGGGCCTGGCACACACACTGGCAGGCAGGAAACTGCAATTAGATTACACTAGCAGACTGATGTTTCACAGTCAAAAAAGTTTTTTTTTTTTAAATTTACACTACTGTTACACCAGTTATGAGTGGTGGCACTGGGCAAGTGAGCCTGGCACACACGCTGGCAGGCAGGCAACTGCAATTAGATTACACTAGCAGACTGATGTTTCACAGTCAAAAAAGTTTTTTTTTTATAATTTACACTACTGTTACACCAGATATGAGTGGTGGCACTGGGCAAGTGGCTTGGCAGGCAGGCAACTGCAATTAGATTACATTAGCAGACTGATGTTTCACAGTCAAAAAAGTTTTTTTTTTTAAATTTACACTACTGTTACACCAGATATGAGTGGTGGCACTGGGCAAGTGGGCCTGGCACACACACTGGCAGGCAGGCAACTGCAATTAGATTACACTAGCAGACTGATGTTTCACAGTCAAAAAAGTTTTTTTTTTAAAATTTACACTACTGTTACACCAGATATGAGTGGTGGCACTGGGCAAGTGGGCCTGGCACACACGCTCGCAGGCAGGCAACTGCAATTAGATTACACTAGCAGACTGATGTTTCACAGTCAAAAAAGTTGTTTTTTTAACATTTACACTACTGTTACACCAGATATGAGTGGTGGCACTGGGTAAGTGGGCCTGGCACACACGCTGGCAGGCAGGCAACTGCAATTAGATTACACTTGCAGACTGATGTTTCACAGTCAAAAAAGTTTTTTTTTAATAATTTACACTACTGTTACACCAGATATGAGTGGTGGCACTGGGCAAGTGGCTTGGCAGGCAGGCAACTGCAATTAGATTACACTAACAGACTGATGTTTCACAGTCAAAAAAGTTTTTTTTTTTAATTTACACTACTGTTACACCAGATATGAGTGGTGGCACTGGGCAAGTGGGCCTGGCACACACGCTGGCAGGCAGGCAACTGCAATTAGATTACACTAGCAGACTGATGTTTCACAGTCAAAAAAGTTTTTTTTTTAAAATTTACACTACTATTAAACAAGATATGAGTGGTGGCACTGGGCAAGTGGGCACAGTATACGCTGTGAGCCTGACACAAAAAAAGCAGACTGATGTTTCACAGTCCAAAAACTTTTTTTTTTTTAAAAGTACACTTACACTACTATTAAACAAGATATGAGTGGTGGCACTGGGCAAGTGGACACAGTACACCCTGTGAGCCTGACACAAAAAAGCAGACTGATGTTTCACAGTCCAAAAACTTTTTTTTTTAAATGTACACTTACACTATTATTAAACAAGATATGAGTGGTGGCACTGGGCAAGTGGGCCTGGCACACATGCTGGCAGGCAGGCAACTGCAATTAGATTACACTAGCAGACTGATGTTTCACAGTCAAAAAAGTTTTTTTTTTTTAATTTACACTACTGTTACACCAGATATGAGTGGTGGCACTGGGCAAGTGGGCCTGGCACACACACTGGCAGGCAGGCAACTGCAATTAGATTACACTAGCAGACTGATGTTTCACAGTCAAAAAAGTTTTTTTTTTTTTAAATTTACACTATTGTTACACCAGATATGAGTGGTGGCACTGGGCAAGTGGGCCTGGCACACACGCTGGCAGGCAGGCAACTGCAATTAGATTACACTAGCAGACTGATGTTTCACAGTCAAAAAAGTTTGTTTTTTCATAATTTACACTACTGTTACACCAGAAATGAGTGGTGGCACTTGGCAAGTGGCTTGGCAGGCAGGCAACTGCAATTAGATTACACTACCAGACTGATGTTTCACAGTCAAAAAAGTTTTTTTTTTTAATTTACACTACTGTTACACCAGATATGAGTGGTGGCACTGGGCAAGTGGGTCTGGCACACACGCTGGCAGGCAGGCAACTGCAATTTGATTACACTAGCAGACTGATGTTTCACAGTCAAAAAAGTTTTTTTTTTTTTAATTTACACTACTGTTACACCAGATATGAGTGGTGGCACTGGGCAAGTGGGCCTGGCACACATGCTGGCAGGCAGGCAATTGCAATTAGATTACACTAGCAGACTGATGTTTCACAGTCAAAAAAGTTTTTTTTTTAAATTTACACTACTGTTACACCAGATATGAGTGGTGGCACTGGGCAAGTGGGCCTGGCACACACGCTGGCAGGCAGGAAACTGCAATTAGATTACACTAGCAGACTGATGTTTCACAGTCAAAAAAGTTTTTTTTTTTTAAATTTACACTACTGTTACACCAGTTATGAGTGGTGGCACTGGGCAAGTGAGCCTGGCACACACGCTGGCAGGCAGGCAACTGCAATTAGATTACACTAGCAGACTGATGTTTCACAGTCAAAAAAGTTTTTTTTTTATAATTTACACTACTGTTACACCAGATATGAGTGGTGGCACTGGGCAAGTGGCTTGGCAGGCAGGCAACTGCAATTAGATTACATTAGCAGACTGATGTTTCACAGTCAAAAAAGTTTTTTTTTTTAAATTTACACTACTGTTACACCAGATATGAGTGGTGGCACTGGGCAAGTGGACCTGGCACACACACTGGCAGGCAGGCAACTGCAATTAGATTACACTAGCAGACTGATGTTTCACAGTCAAAAAAGTTTTTTTTTTTAAATTTACACTACTGTTACACCAGATATGAGTGGTGGCACTGGGCAAGTGGGCCTGGCACACACGCTCGCAGGCAGGCAACTGCAATTAGATTACACTAGCAGACTGATGTTTCACAGTCAAAAAAGTTGTTTTTTTAACATTTACACTACTGTTACACCAGATATGAGTGGTGGCACTGGGTAAGTGGGCCTGGCACACACGCTGGCAGGCAGGCAACTGCAATTAGATTACACTTGCAGACTGATGTTTCACAGTCAAAAAAGTTTTTTTTTAATAATTTACACTACTGTTACACCAGATATGAGTGGTGGCACTGGGCAAGTGGCTTGGCAGGCAGGCAACTGCAATTAGATTACACTAACAGACTGATGTTTCACAGTCAAAAAAGTTTTTTTTTTTAATTTACACTACTGTTACACCAGATATGAGTGGTGGCACTGGGCAAGTGGGCCTGGCACACACGCTGGCAGGCAGGCAACTGCAATTAGATTACACTAGCAGACTGATGTTTCACAGTCAAAAAAGTTTTTTTTTTTAAATTTACACTACTATTAAACAAGATATGAGTGGTGGCACTGGGCAAGTGGGCACAGTATACGCTGTGAGCCTGACACAAAAAAAGCAGACTGATGTTTCACAGTCCAAAAACTTTTTTTTTTTTAAAAGTACACTTACACTACTATTAAACAAGATATGAGTGGTGGCACTGGGCAAGTGGACACAGTACACCCTGTGAGCCTGACACAAAAAAGCAGACTGATGTTTCACAGTCCAAAAACTTTTTTTTTTAAATGTACACTTACACTATTATTAAACAAGATATGAGTGGTGGCACTGGGCAAGTGGGCCTGGCACACATGCTGGCAGGCAGGCAACTGCAATTAGATTACACTAGCAGACTGATGTTTCACAGTCAAAAAAGTTTTTTTTTTTTAATTTACACTACTGTTACACCAGATATGAGTGGTGGCACTGGGCAAGTGGGCCTGGCACACACACTGGCAGGCAGGCAACTGCAATTAGATTACACTAGCAGACTGATGTTTCACAGTCAAAAAAGTTTTTTTTTTTTTAAATTTACACTATTGTTACACCAGATATGAGTGGTGGCACTGGGCAAGTGGGCCTGGCACACACGCTGGCAGGCAGGCAACTGCAATTAGATTACACTAGCAGACTGATGTTTCACAGTCAAAAAAGTTTGTTTTTTTATAATTTACACTACTGTTACACCAGAAATGAGTGGTGGCACTTGGCAAGTGGCTTGGCAGGCAGGCAACTGCAATTAGATTACACTACCAGACTGATGTTTCACAGTCAAAAAAGTTGTTTTTTTTAATTTACACTACTGTTACACCAGATATGAGTGGTGGCACTGGGCAAGTGGGCCTGGCACACACGCTGGCAGGCAGGCAACTGCAATTTGATTACACTAGCAGACTGATGTTTCACAGTCAAAAAAGTTTTTTTTTTTTTTTAATTTACACTATTGTTACACCAGATATGAGTGGTGGCACTGGGCAAGTGGGCCTGGCACACACGCTGGCAGGCAGGCAACTGCAATTTGATTACACTAGCAGACTGATGTTTCACAGTCAAAAAAGTTTTTTTTTTTTTTAATTTACACTATTGTTACACCAGATATGAGTGGTGGCACTGGGCAAGTGGGCCTGGCACACACGCTGGCAGGCAGGCAACTGCAATTAGATTACACTAGTAGACTGATGTTTCACAGTCAAAAAAGTTTTTTTTTTTTATAATTTACACTACTGTTACACCAGATATGAGTGGTGGCACTGGGCAAGTGGCTTGGCAGGCAGGCAACTGCAATTAGATTACACTAGCAGACTGATGTTTCACAGTCCAAAAAGTTTTTATTTTTTTAAATGTACACTTACACTACTATTAAACAAGATATGAGTGGTGGCACTGGGCAAGTGGGCATAGTATACGCTGTGAGCCTGACACAAAAAAGCAGACTGATGTTTCACAGTCCAAAAAGTTTTTTTTTTTTAAATGTACACTTACACTACTATTAAACAAGATATGAGTGGTGGCACTGGGCAAGTGGGCACAGTATGCGCTGTGAGCCTGACACAAAAAAGCAGACTGATGTTTCACAGTCCAAAAAGTTTTTTTTTTTTTAAATGTACACTTGCTGGCAGGCAACTGCAATTAGATTACACTAGCAGACTGATGTTTCACAGTCAAAAAAGTTTGTTTTTTTTATAATTTACACTACTGTTACACCAGATATGAGTGGTGGCACTGGGCAAGTGGCTTGGCAGGCAGGCAACTGCAATTAGATTACACTAGCAGACTGATGTTTCACAGTCAAAAAAGTTTTTTTTTTAATCTACACTACTGTTACACCAGATATGAGTGGTGGCACTGGGCAAGTGGGCCTGGCACACACGCTGGCAGGCAGGCAACTGCAATTAGATTACACTAGCAGACTGATGTTTCACAGTCAAAAAAGTTTTTTTTTTTTTAAATTTACACTATTGTTACACCAGATATGAGTGGTGGCACTGGGCAAGTGGGCCTGGCACACACGCTGGCAGGCAGGCAACTGCAATTAGATTACACTAGCAGACTGATGTTTCACAGTCAAAAAAGTTTTTTTTTTTTATAATTTTTATAATTTTTTATAATTTACACTACTGGCACTGGGCAAGTGGCTTGGCAGGCAGGCAACTGCAATTAGATTACACTAGCAGACTGATGTTTCACAGTCCAAAAAGTTTTTATTTTTTTAAATGTACACTTACACTACTATTAAACAAGATATGAGTGGTGGCACTGGGCAAGTGGGCATAGTATACGCTGTGAGCCTGACACAAAAAAGCAGACTGATGTTTCACAGTCCAAAAAGTTTTTTTTTTTTTTAAATGTACACTTACACTACTATTAAACAAGATATGAGTGGTGGCACTGGGCAAGTGGGCACAGTATACGCTGTGAGCCTGACACAAAAAAGCAGACTGATGTTTCACAGTCCAAAAAGTTTTTTTTTTTTAAATGTACACTTACACTACTATTAACAAAGATATGAGTGGTGGCACTGGGCAAGTGGGCACAGTATACGCTGTGAGCCTGGCACACATGCTGGCAGGCAGGCAACTGCAATTAGATTACACAAGCAGACTGATGTTTCACAGTCAAAAAAGTTTTTTAAAAAAAATTTACACTACTGTTACACCAGATATGAGTGGTGGCACTGGGCAAGTGGGCACAGTATACGCTGTGAGCCTTTCACACATGCTGGCAGGCAGGCAACTGCAATTATATTACACAAGCAGACTGATGTTTCACAGTCAAAAAAGTTTAGTTTTTTTAAATTTACACTACTGTTACACCAGATATGAGTGGTGGCACTGGGCAAGTGGGCCTGGCACACACGCTGGCAGGCAGGCAACTGCAATTAGATTACACTAGCAGACTGATGTTTCACAGTCAAAAATGTTTTTTTTTTTTTAAATTTACACTACTGTTACACCAGATATGAGTGGTGGCACTGGGCAAGTGGCCACAGTATGCGCTGTGAGCTTGGCACACACGCTGGCAGGCAGGCAACTGCAATTAGATTACACTAGCAGACTGATGTTTCACAGTCAAAAAAGTTTGTTTTTTTAAATTTACACTACTGTTACACCAGATATGAGTGGTGGCACTGAGCAAGTGGGCCTGGCACACATGCTGGCAGGCAGGCAACTACAATTAGATTACACTAGCAGACTGATGTTTCACAGTCAAAAAAGTTTTTTTTTTTTTAAATTTACACTACTGTTACACCAGATATGAGTGGTGGCACTGGGCAAGTGGGCCTGGCACACACGCTGGCAGGCAGGCAACTGCAATTAGATTACACTAGCAGACTGATGTTTCACAGTCCAAAAAGTTATATTTTTTTAAATTTATACTACTGTTACACCAGATATGAGTGGTGGTACTGGGCAAGTGGCTTGGCAGGCAGGCAACTGCAATTAGATTACATTAGCAGACTGATGTTTCACAGTCAAAATATTTTTTTTTTTTAAATTTACACTACTGTTACACCAGATATGAGTGGTGGCACTGGGCAAGTGGGCCTGGCACACACGCTGGCAGGCAGGCAACTGCAATTAGATTACACTAGCAGACTGATGTTTCACAGTCAAAAAAGTTTTTTTTTTATAATTTACACTACTGTTACACCAGATATGAGTGGTGGCACTGGGCAAGTGACTTTGCAGGCAGGCAACTGCAATTAGATTACACAAGAAAAAAAAAAGAAAAAAGCAGACTGATGTTCTAGCCCTAAAAAGGGCTTTTTGGGGTGCTGACCTTACAGCAGAGATCAGATGAGTCCTTCAGGACTGTAGTGGATACTGAATACACTAGCCTAGCTATCAATTTCCCTATTAAATCATCAGCAGCTACACTGTCCCTCGTCTCACTAAGAATGCAGCTTCCAAATTAATCTAAAATGGATGCTGTCCAGGAGGTAGGAGGGTCTGGAAGGGAGTGTCTGCTGCTGATTGGCTGGAATGTGTCTTCTGACTGCGAGGTAGGGGGTCAAAGTATTACTCAATGATGACGAATAGGGGGCGGATCGAACATCGCATATGTTCGCCCGCCGCGGCGAACGTGAACATGCTATGTTCGCCGGGAACTATTCGCCGGCGAACTACTCGCGACATGACTAGTGTAGACTCGGGGTTCATGTTAGGGTGTTAGGTGTAGACATTAAATGTATTTCCCCATAGGAATCAATGGGGCTGTGTTAAGAGCTGAACGCTGCTTTTTTGCAGGTGTTTGGTTTTTTTTCAGCCGGCTCTCCCCCATTGATTCCTATGGGGAACTCGTGCATGAGCACGTTTTGCCAGCTCACCGCTAACGTAAGCAGCGCTGGTATTGAGGTGAGATGTGGAGCTAAATTTTGCTCTCCGCTCACTTTTCTGCGGCTAACGCCAAGTTTCTAAAAACCCATAATACCAGCGCTGTCTGTAAGTGAGCGGTGAGGGAAATCTGCTCGTTAGCACTGCACACCATTACCGACAAAACTTGTGATCTAGGTGTTATTTTTTTTAATAACAGGGCTATAACCTCAGGAGTGTACCTTTGGAGCACAATATGGCGGCAGTTTTGCAATAATGTTATCCATTTGCAAGAGCACTAGATGGCAGCACTATATGGTCCGGAGCCATGTAGTGCTCCGGACACCTACCCAGGTATCCCTTCAACAAAGAATATTATGTGAACAAATCAAATTTGATAATAGAAGTAAATTGGAAACTTTTTTTAAATCTCTGAAAAAAATAATATTTATGGTTTCATATCCCTTTAATTACACAATATAATTTAAAAGAGTAACAAATTAACAAATGTAAATTGTAAAAAAAAAAAAGTGAATTTTCTTGATCTTTTGATACCAGCTTTTTAAAGTCGACAGTCAATGTGCAAGTCTTATAAACCACATTTAGCAATTACTTCACTATTCAAAAACTGTTAATTCCATGAATGGACTTGATTAAGTGATATCAGTTTCCCAATCTCTGGTCTTAAATCACCATAGTCAAAGATATGCGGATGATTTATTTGTTTGGAGCATAACTGTACTACTGCACCAATAAATCAACATTATAGAAAGTGTATTCTGCTTACCAAAGTGTTATGTAGTGCACCAGATTATTTCTGATGACAGGCGATTTATAAACCTTAGCTTGTTGATTGTGTACAAAGCTACTCAGACAAGCACAACAGGCCTTTGCAGTGTTTCCTGCTACTACACAATGATTCTAAACTGTGCAATTCAAGGTTATAATATGTGTTAATGTACAAAGCTGGCAAAACAAAGAATGTAAGTCTACAGTACAAGTGGCTGCAATTTATTGTAGTAAGAGAAAGTTTAAGTTTAATCTCACCCCCCCCCCGAGGGGGCAGTACCGCTCACTTTGAGAACCACTGATGTAAACCGTGCTTTTATTAAGCAGTTTCCTTATTGAATAAGTTATATGCAGAGATTACTCATCAAACCTATACTTAGCACACCATAAAATACAACAATCAAATTGACGATAGTTGACCAGTTTGTAGTGATATGGATAAAGAGAAGGAACAACCAGTGAAAAGGACAGGGTCAGAAGAGAAGAGTAAGAGTGGTGCTGTCAGGGATGAGAGCAGTGATGGTAGAGCATCTGGTTGGTAGAATGAGTTCTGGTTGGTAGAGTGAGAGTTCCATGCTAGAGTGGTGGGTGAGAGCTAACGTCTGTCAGATGAAAAGCAGAAAAAACAAATAGTAGCAAGAGGGGGGCAAGCTTGTGAGAAGGGCACAACCAGTAATAGATGTGAGGGAGGTGTATAAGTATGAAAAGGTTATCCATCCTAGGGCAGAAGCCAGCAAGAAAATAATATGACCATAAGACCCAGAACCCCTCAAATACTGCATAAAAAGATATTGGGGCCTATCTATCAAGCTCTGAATGGAGCTTGAAGGGACCGTGTTTCTGGCGAGTCTTCAGACTCGCCAGAAACACAAGTTATGGAGCAGCGGTCTAAAGACCGCTGCTCCATAACCCTGTCTGCCTGCTCTGATGAGGCGGACAGGAATCGTCGGAAATCAACCCGATCAAGTACGATCGGGTTGATTGACACCCCCTGCTGGCGGCCGATTGGCCGCGAGTCTGCAGGGGGCGGCGTTGCACCAGCAGCTCACAAGAGCAGAATACGGACAGCGTATTGCTCTCTGCATTCAGCAATGTCTGTCGGACCTGATACGAAGTGTTGGATCAGGTCTGACAGACATATGATAAATAAGCCCCATTGCCTGAAGATTTTGGAAATAGGGGAAATATATAAGTTAACCCCATGCTTTTAAAGTCGTAAAGGTAATGTTGGACTGTATACATTTTGTAGCCTTTGGAAATTTTCAGTTACTCAAGGGTCCTGTTGGTAGCTAATCCCCTAGTCTACTTTTATAACATTTTAAATCCATTCTAATAAGTAAGAGATATCAAATGTATCTAATGCTTTTCTAACTAATCTGTGGTAAAAAAACACACTCCCTTTACCTAACATGGAAATATATTAAAGGGACAGTCTATTTAAAATTAAACTTTCATGATTCAGATAGGGCATGAAATTTTAAACTTTCCAATTTACATCAAATTTACTTTTATCATCAAATTTGCCTAGGTAGGCTCTTATGCCTTTCTACGCCTTTGAAGGCCGCCTCTTATCTCAGTGCATTTTGACAGTTTATTTAACAGCTAGAAAGCACTCGTTCATGTATGCCATATAGATAACATTGTGCTCACTCGCGTGAAGTTAACTAGGAGTCAGCACTGATTGGCTACAATGCATGTCTGTCAAAATAACTGAAATAAGGGGGCAGTCGGCAGAGGCTTAGATACAAGGTAATCACAGAGGTAAAAAGTGTATTAATACAACCATGTTGGTTATGCAAAACTGGGGAATGGGTAATAAATTGATTATCTATCTTTTTATATAATAACAATTTTGGAGTAGACTGTCCCTTTATGAAAAGTTATCATATAAGTTAGAAAATACATTTCAAGCATATTTTTACTGGATCTTTGGATCTTTGGATTTTTCAAACCTGACACCTTGGATCTATAGAAAACACATTTTGGTTTATATGAAGAACAAGTATTGCATGTTTTAAATACCTTAAGTCCTTATGCATTTGTAATCAGAATTCTCTAAATTAAAATCCATTCATGCTTTTGCCTGGCTATAACAGGCTAGCTTCTGATTTTTTTTAAAATGTATTTATAATGCACACCCAGCTATCCACCCAGTGAGCATTTACATAATCACATTAATAATAGAAAGTTTTATGAAACATAAGCTACAACTTCCCCTTAATCATATGTAAATGTGATGGAATGGAATTTCCTGCTAAAGTGCCACATACATACCGTATTTTTTAGTTCAAAGGTTTCAGCTTCATAGTGTTCTCTAATTTTGTTAGTCTCAATCTGAACTTCAATCAGTTCTTTAGAGATCTGGGGAATAGAATAAAGGAATACAAAAAGGTTTAATTGGAAGTAGAAAACATACTATACAAATGAACTTTTCATAAACATCTTCACAACAGGAACAGAAGACTAAATTGATCAATATTGCAATTGCTACAGAATATAAGAAATGAATAAAATGGATAATCAGATATGTAGAACTTAATTGGAAATGTAGATCATAATACATCAATTTACTTTCAAAACAGTTCTCACAGCTGGAGCAAAATAAATTGATAAAGATTCCCATTGTTGGTAAAAGTGAAGATTTAGAGGCCCATTTATCAAGCTCTGAATGGAGCTTGAGGGCCCGTGTTTCTGGCGAGTCTTCAGGCTCTCCAGAAACAGCAGTTATGAAGCAGCGGTCTAAAGACCGCTGCTCCATAACCCTGTCCGCCTGCTCTGAGCAGGCGGACAGGAATCGCAACAATTCAACTTGATCGAGTACGATCGGGTTGATTGACAACCCCCTGCTGGCGGCCACAAGTTTGCAGGGGGCGGCGTTGCTCCAGCAGCTCTTGTGAGCTGCTGGTGCAATGCTGAATACGGACAGCGTATTGCTCTCCGCATTCAGCGATGTCTGTCGGACCTGATCCGCACTGTCGGATCAGGTCCGACAGACATTTGATAAATAGGCCTCTTAAAACAAATATCAATAAATTGTAAGGGTAGAAAAAGATGGTAGCAAGAATATAATTTTACACAGTGGGAAGTGTGGCACTCTATGTGCCAGATTATTAGTGGATCCCTATCTAACAATCCCGCTCGTGCGTTAACTGAGCTAGAAGTAAGTTTTTTGCGAATGTCGGGATGCGATCTTATTCTGAGTTGAAAGTTAACTTTATTAGCTTGCGCTAACCCGACACACGTAAAAATCTGCGATAACCTATTCCCCTATAGAAGTCAATAGAGACACCCCACTTGCATGCAAACCTGATCGCATATTCTGCTATGTACAGAATACTGGTATGTGAAATATTTACAGTAAATACACAGTAAAGCACTTTATTAAATATGTAAATTGCATAAATATGATTTTTACATGTGTATATATGTCTGTAAATATTCTCTCTTGCTATTCTCACCAGGAGAGCCCTGTGGCTTAAATCTTGGAATGCTGATATGGTGTATAAATCTAGATTACTATCTCTTCCCTTTCAAGGAAAGAAATTATTTGGGTCTGAATTAGATTATATTATTTCTACCATTACTGGGGGTAAAGGTGCTTTTCTTCCTCAAGATAAAAAGTAAAAAGGAAAATGTAAAGCTCCTAATGTTTACCTTCCTTTCATCAGAATTAAGAACAGAAAACTAAAAACAAGGCAGTCACTTCCTCTGAAGCAGCCTTTGGTAGAAAGGTCCTTCAGGCAGTTGTCTCAGTTTAATGATTATGCCTGTTTTTTTCAGTTCATTATAAGAGAATTTTTTTTTTGCGTTTTGGATTTATTTTCCCAGGGAAAAAGCTGTTTTTTCAATCCCTCCCTTTATAGTTACTCGTGGACTTCCACAGCTTGGGTATTACTTCCCATATGTAACAGATCATAGACTCTCGCCACCTATATGAAAGAAAACATCATTTATACTAACCTGATAAATTAATTTCTTTCATGGTGGCGAGAGTCCACGAGCCCCCACCCTTTTTCTGGGGTTGATTTGTTTTGAGCATATTTTTTTTCCCTGCTGCTTTTTGGCTCTTATCTCCTTTTAGCCTCACTGCTTGACTATTTGTTAGACTAAGGTATGTGTGAGGTGGAGGGGTTTTATAGGGCTCTTTGGATTTGGGAAACTTTGCCTCATCCTAGGAATGCAACGGATCGTGGACTCTCACCACCATGAAAGAAATGAATTTATCAGGTAAGCATAAATTATGTTTTTTCTCTTTTACATCCAGAACTCTGCATAGAAAGATAAATAGATCACAAGGTAAAATCCGCCTTTCTAAAATTGTTTGAAGGACCTTGCAAGACTGATGAGATGTATGATATCATCTCATCACAACGGAGCAATTTAGTCTCACTCTTTCATTCTATTTCTCCTGTCTCTTCTTTTCTATTCCTCCTTTCTCTCACTTTCCCCTCTCTGTCTGCTCTTTTTCATCCTCCCTAACTTTACCTACTTTATTTTTCTCTTTTCCGTTTTTTCTGATTCTCCTCCCTTCTTTTCCGATTCTACTCCCTTCTTTTCCCTTCCTTCAACTCACCAAAATGTTCTCTCTTCCTCCTTTTGTTCTTATTCCTTCCTTACATTTTGCCCACTTAGATGGTACTCATTTTTTGCCACTCCCTCCCTTACACTACAGAATTTTTGTTTAACAAAAAAAAAAAAAAACATAAAATATAAATTTGGTACTGGCAGACAGCTACAAGTACCTAAGATGGTGGATATTAGATAGAGGGGAGAGGGTTAGAGAGCTGTTTGGGGTGGTTTCAGTAAGTTGAGTGGGTGAGGAGGGTTCCCTACACTACCGAAATGTAAAAAATATACATATTTTTTAAAAAAAGTATATTTATCCCTAAACTGCATATAGGCAGACTGTCTGGCAGTACCTCAAATGGTGATGACCAGTGGGGTTGAGGGAGGAAAGAGAGCTGTATGGGAGGCATCAGGTAGGGATTAGGGGGTGGGAGAGTAATCTCTACATTAAAGCTAATATTAACCTTACAAGCTACCTAGTTAACCCCTTCAGTGCCAGTAATTTCAAAAGTGAGGTGAGCAGCTGCAATTAGCGGCCTACTTATTGCCAAAAACGATGGCAAAGCCATGCATGTCTGCTGTTTCTGAACAAAGGGGATCCCAGACAAGCTTTTACAACCATTTATTTTATGACTACAGTAGTTGTGTGTAAATAATTTCATTGAGAAACCCAAAGTTTGAAAAAAAAAAGTTAACAATGTTTTTTAATATGATAGCATTTGGCAGCAAGAATACCAAAATGGGCCTAGATCAATAGCTTAGGTTGTCTACTAAAAAAAAAATATGTATAGTATGAGAGGTAAATAAAAAAGGCTATGGTTTTTAGCAAAAATGCTAAAAAAATTATATGTTTTTTTTGGCAAGTTTTTCTCTAAAATTCCTGGTCCTTAAGGAGAGGTGGCAGAGAGGTTAAGTAGCTTCGATATTAATAAATAGGGCCCTATATGTGTGCAGTCTATGGAAGATGTGTAAGCCTCCTTCAAAATCTAAATAAAATTTTGATATAGCACAAAAAGTAGAGGTAGTACAAGAAGATTCATAAAAGTAAAGGGTGGTCTATAGTAATATTACAATTATAAGAGAAAGTCACCAAGATTAGGAGTTTTTTGCTAAACAGGGTGTGAAAGTAACGCAACAAAAGTTGAGCTATTTCACCCCCATAGCGTTGCCATTACAAGTTACTAAAAAGCCTCCTTGTGCTTGCAATATGGTTGTGTTAAGCTAAATAACGCACAAAATCCAAAGGCTGCTTTGACGTGCTCGTGCACACTTTCCCCCATAGACATCTATGGGGAGAGAGTGTTAGGAAAAAAAACTAAACGCCTGAAGTGCGGAATGGCGATCGCCGTAACGCAACCCCATTGATGTCTATAGTGCAAAAAAAGTTACTTTTAAATCTAACAACCTAACTTAAACCCCAAGTCTAAACACCCCTAACCCGCCGATCCCCGACATCGCCGCCACCTAAATAAAGTTATTAACCCCTAATCTGCCGCCCCCGACATCGCCGATGCTAAATAAAGTTATTTACCCCTAATCTGCCACTTCCGACATCGCCGCCACTATAATAAAGTTATTAACCCCTATTCCGCTGCTCCCCGACATTGCTGCCACCTAAATAAAGTTATTAACCCCTAATCTGCTGCCCCCGACATGGCCGACGCTAAATAAAGTTATTTACCCCTAATCTGCCGCTTACGACATCACCGCCACTATAATAAAGTTATTAACCCCTATTCAGCTGCTCCCCGACATCACCGCCACTATAATAAAGTTATTAACCCCTATTCTGCCGCTCCCCGACATCGCCACCACTAAATAAAGTTATTAACCCCAAAACCTCCGGCCTCCCACATCTCCGCCACTAAATAAACCTATTAACCCCTAAACCGCCACCCCCCCACATCGCAAAACACTAAATTAAACTATTAACACCTAAACCTAACACCTCCCTAACTTTAAATTAAAATGACAATATAACTATTTAAATAAATAAAAACTTACCTGTGAAATAAAAATAAACCTAACATTAAATTATAAATTAACCTAACCTTACTATTCTAATAAAATAAAAAAAACTTAGGCTTTTTTTAGAGTTAGGTTTTTTATTTTGGGGGGTTGGTTGGGTGGTGGGTTTTACTGTTGGGGGGACTTTATATATTTTTACAGGTAAAAGAGCTGATTTCTTTAGGGCAATGCCCTACAAAAGGCCCTTTAAAGGGCTATTTGTAGTTTATTGTAGGCTAGGGGGGTGTTTTTATTTTGGGGGGCTTTTTTATTTTTATAGGGCTATTAAATTAGGTGTAATTGTTTTTATTTTTGAAATTACGTTTATTTTTTGTAAACTTAGTCACCTAGATTACGAGTTTTGCATTATGAGTCAAATAGCAGCGTTGTGGCCCATAACGCATCATTTTCCCTAACACAGCCATTACAAGTCTTGTCGGTATAGGTGTAACGCAAGCCTTTTAGCCTGTAACGCAACGTCAGTCACACACTCGTAAAAATGACGTTTTTTCATGGGATTCCCGTAACGCCGGTATTACAAGTTTTGCGGTGAGGCCAAAAAGCGAGCATTACAGCCTAAAATGACAAGATCCGTACCGCCATCTAAAGTCAGTAGTTATGAGTTTTACGCTAAAAAGCATGTAACATAAAACTCATAACTAAAGTGTTAAAAAGTACACTAACACCCGTAAACTACCTATTACCCCCTAAACTGAGGCCCTCCCGCATCTCAAACACTATATTAAAGTTATTAACCCCTAATTTGCCGCTCCCAACATTGCCGCCACTTTAAAAAATTATTAACCCCTATTCCACCGCTCCCCGACATCATCACCACTATAATAAACGTATTAACCCCTAAAACGCCGACCGAATTAGCCAATAGAATGAGAGCTGCTTAAATCCTATTGGCTGATTTGAACAGCCAATAGGATTTTAGCAGCCCTCATTTCAATTGGTTGATTCAAATTTTTCAGCCAATAGGAATGCAAGGGACACCATCTTGAATTGCGTCCCTTGCATTGAAGATTCAGTGTACGGCGGCGACCGAATGAAGAGAATGCTCCTCACCGGATGTCTTTTGGATGGACCCGCTCCGCGCCTCCGGGATCAAGATAGAAGATGCTGCCTGGATGAAGATCGAAGAGGCCGCCTGGATGAAGACTTCTCGCCGCTTGGATCAGGACTTCCCTGCTAGGATGAAGATTGAAGATGCCACCTGGAGGAAGACTTCTCGCCGCCTGGATTAGGACTTTAACTCTGGGATGAAGATCATTCAAGCAGGACTTCAAAAACTGTAAGTGAATTGTCAGGGGGTTAATGTTAGGTTTTT
This sequence comes from Bombina bombina, assembly GCF_027579735.1. Classification (NCBI taxonomy): domain Eukaryota; kingdom Metazoa; phylum Chordata; class Amphibia; order Anura; family Bombinatoridae; genus Bombina; species Bombina bombina. Next base: position 102,828,894 of record NC_069509.1, read on the forward strand.
TAAGGGTTTTTTGGGTGTTTTATTTTTTTTTAGTTTAGGGTCTGGGCAGTAAAAGAGCTAAATGCCCTTTTAAGGGCAATGCCCATCCAAATGCCCTTTTTAGGGCAATGGGTAGGTTAGGTGTTTTAGATAGTTTTTTTTATTTTGTGGGTTTGGGGGGTGGGGGTTTGTAATGTTAGTGGGTCTTTGTAAATTTTTTTCACTAGAAGAGCTGCTATCTTTAGGGCAATTCTTTAGTTTATTCTAGATTAGGTTTTTTCTTTTGGGGTGTTTTTTATGGGTATTAGAATAGGAATATTTTTTTTATTTTTGATTATTTGTTTGTTATTTTGTGTAATGTATTTTTAGGGGGTGGTTTTGTTTTTTTTAGCAAAAGAGCCCTTTTTCACAAGTAAGTTTGCATTTATTTTAGCTAGGTAGTTAGTAAATAGTTAATAACTATTTACTAACTAGTCTACCTAGTTAAAACTATTAGTTATATTGTAGCTACCTTAGGTTTTATTTCACAGGTAAGTATTTAGTTTTAAATAGGAATTATTTAGTTAATAATTGTAAATTTAACTTAGATCTAATTTCATTATGTTAAAGTTAGGGGGTGTTAGGGTTAGGTTTAGGGGTTAATATAGTTTAACTTAGGTTGTTGCGATGTGGGGGACTGGCGGTTTAGGGGTTAATAGGTTTATTTAGTTAATAATTGTAAGTTTAATTTAGCTCTATTTTAATTATATTAAAGTTAGGGGGTGTTAGGGTTAGGGTTACGTTAGTGTTAGGGTTACGTTAGGGTTAGGGGTTAATAGTTTAATTTAGGTTGTGGGGGACTGGCGGTTTAGGGGTTAATAGGTTTATTTAGTGGCAGTGATGTGGGAGGCCAGAGGTTTAGGGGTTAATAACTTTATTTAGTTGAGAAGATGTTGGGGAGTGGCGGAATAGGGGTTAATAACTTTAATATAGTTGCAGCGATGTTGGGGTGCTGCGGAATAGGGGTTAATAACTTTAGTATAGTGGCAGCGATATCGGGAGAGGAAGATTAGGGGTTAATAATTTTATTTATGTGGCGGCGATATCGGGTGCGGCAGATTAGGGGTTAATAACTTAGGCAGGCATCGGCGATGTCAGGGGTAGCAGATTAGGGGTGTTTAGACGTGGGGTTTATATTAGGGTGTTAGGTTTAAACTGTATTTTCTTTTTCCCCATAGACATCAATGGGGCTGTGTTACGGAGCTTTGGTTTTCGCTATCGCAGGTGTTAGACTTTTTTTTGCCGGCTCTCCCCATTGATGTCTATGGGGAAAGTGTGCACGAGCGCGTCAAAACACCGCTTGTTTTTGGTGTGGTATGGAGCACAAAATCTCCATATTGCCCGCTCAAGCAGGGTTTTTTTTAAATTGTAATGGCAGCGCTATAGGTGGGTAAATAACGCAACTTTAGTTGCGTTCTTTACTTTCCCTATAGCGCTCAAAACTCGTAATCTAGGTGAGTGTGGGGGTGTTAGGTTTAGGGGTTAATAGTTTAATTTAGTGTTTTTTTATGTGGGGGGCTGGTGGTTTAGGGGTTAATAGGTTTATTTAGTGGCGGAGATGTGGGAGGCTGGAGATTTATGGGTTAATAACTTTATTTAGTGGCGGCGATGTTGGGGAGCGGCGGAATAGGGGTTGATAGCTTTTATTAGTGACAGGGATGTCGGGGCGGCAGATTAGAGGTTAATAACTTTATTATAGTGGCAGCGATGTTAGGGAGTGGCTGAATAGGGGTTAATAGGTTTATTTAATAGTGCAATGTGGGTGGGCGGCAGATTAGGGGTTAATAGGTATTGTATGGGTGTTAGTGTACTTTGTAACAGTTTTGTCATGAGTTTTGTGAAACATTTTTGTTAAACAAAATCAATAACTACTGCTCTCAGACGGTATGGATCGTGTCGGTATAGGCTGTAACGCAAGCATTTTAGCCGGACCCCACAACCTGTAATACCGGCGTTATGGAAATCCCACACAAAAACGTCATTTTTTGAGTGCGTGATTGACGTTGCGTTACAGGCTAAAATGCTTGGGGTATAGCTATATCGACACGACTCCCAAAAGTGCATTCCTGCTTTTATGCTGAAATTGCCATTTTTTCAGTGTTAAAAGCTGCAACCCAAACTCGTAATCTAAGTGAGCATGAGTAGTGTACAAAAATGAAGGATATGTTATGTAAAAGCATAGTGTAGAGTTGTATTTTGATGTTATATCTGGAAGGAGAAGAGATTGAGGTGGAGGGAGAAATAGCATAACTCTATAACATATAAGGCAGATTTATTAAGGGCCGAATGGCCCTGAATGCCCCTGTTTCCGCGTGAGCCTTCAGGCTTGCCGGAAGCAGGAGTTAAGAAGCAGCGGTCTTAAGATCGCTGCTCCTTAACTCGTACGCCTCCTCTGAGACTGCGGACATCAAACCGCCCGATCGAAAACGATCGGGTTCATTGACACCCCCTGCTAGCGGCCGATTGGCCTGCGAATCTGCAGGGGCGGCATAGCACAAGCAGTTCACCAGAATGATGTCGGCATTCAACGATGTCCATCCGACTGTTAATAAATCGGCCCCATAGAATTGATGACTAGTGTTACAGTGCACGGTGAAGTGTTGGTGTGATTAATTATATAAAGGAACAAGGTTGCAGGTGTGAAAGTACTATAATTGTACCAGGTTAACAGCTTATGCACACACACACACACACACAGTATAAGATTACAGTTTATGAAAATGCATTAGAATCTTTAGTCCTCAGGGACCACTAAACTCACAATTTGGAATCCCGTGGACCACTAACATGATTTTTTTTAAAAATGTTCAAACCTCTATAATATGTGTGTATGTATAAAATAAAAGAAATTTTTTTTTAGATTTTCTTTTTTTTATATACTTTAATTCCACTATTTCAAGCCAAGACTATACCAACCTCTGCTGGCTTTAGAATGGAAGCATCTTCCTCTGAGCAGCGCACCAGGTGGGAGGAGTTAAATATACAATCTAGCTACGCAAGTTGTGCAGAACTTTGCAACGTACGTAGGGAGATTGTAATTTAACTCCTCCTCCGTTGGTTTTTACTGATGTCCAACCAGGCACTGTAGGGAGTTGCTGCATGATGGGGGTGATACCATCAGAGGAGATTAATTCCTGCTTGATGGTGTCAAGGACCACCATCATCTTCTCGTGGACCACCAGTGGTCCATGGATCACTCGTTGGTGACTGTTGCGTTAGAGCATAAGGTGAAGCAGGGCCCGACTGGGAAATCAGACCGGCCCTGGAAATTTGTATAGACCGGCCCAGCCCCGCTCCCTCCAGCCCTGCCATGCCCCCTCCAGCCCAGCTACGCTCCCTCCAGCTTGAATTATTAAACAAAATACAGAGTTCTGAAGTTACACTGGCCTGGCACGCACAGAAAACACACTCAAAGACACACATACTCACACTAACACCCACAGAAAACAAACACACACAAAGATACACACACACTGTGACAGCCACAGAAATAACCAGCAAATAATAATACACATTAATTATTATATAAACAAGCTTAGTGGTGTGGGCTCAGCTTGTTAAGGTTTAGGGCAATTTTGGGGAAATGTTTCTGAGACTGTCACACACACTCTTCGTTTCAGTCAGGCACTGGGCAGTAATACATTCATTTATACATCAACATCATACACTTTTAAACCTAGTAGTCGTCCCTACCTTTCTTTAAAGTAGATCCCTCTTTGATGATCTCTCTGAATCTGATCCCTGGCCAGTGGCCTGTAGCTATAATCTGACCGGTCAGGGAGTCAGTGATGCTGACTGACTGTCAGTCTGTGACTAGCTCAGGTGGCTGGCCACTGCTGTCTCTTGACTCGAGTCTGTCCCACGTGGGCCGTGGCCTCCTTACTCAGCTCCCTCCTGGACTCAGTCCTGTTGCGTGAGACTGTAAGTGTGCTCACGTGACGTTCGCCGATACCCCGCCCCCGTAATCCTCCCCAGCAGTGGCAGCCAGTGAGTAAGTATTGCGGCTCCGCGGCAGCGTGATATTCATCTCTGACTCTGTAATTTACTGTAACGAGTCCTGAGCACTGTCTGCAGACTGCCACTGCGATGGACAATTGGGAAGCTAGCAATTTCATAGCCAAAGCCCAAAAAAAAGCCACCGGCTCAGTGCAGCCTGGCCCACCGGGATTTTTCCCGGTATCCCAGTGGCCCAATCTGGCCCTGAGGTGAAGGAGTATTACTATAGATATCAGAAAACAGCAGTCTGTGAAGGCGGTATAAGCAGAAACATAAGTGTATGCAAAAGAAATGCTCAGCTGTAAACAAGCAATGCCTCATAGAGTTTGCAGCTATATCCTCTTCAAACTTTTTTTCCCCAAGACCAAGTGCCATGATACCACAGACCTTCGCAACCCTATTCTTATGCTTGGTCTGAACATTGCTTAAGTAATATACAACAGGATAACTGCAATTTTTTTGACAAAGTGTCTACATTGTGTGCATACTTTATTCCAGATTTGTAGTCAAACTTGAAAGTGTTGTAGAAGGTAATAACCAACACTCTCCTACAACACACACACTCTCATAGAACACACACACACTCTCCTACAACACACACACACACTCTCCTACAACACACACACACACCCTCATACAACACACACAACATATGGTTTCATATAAAACACACACCACACACACACAAGTTGTGACCCAGTAAACATGGTGTTGCGACCCAGTAATGGGTTTCGACCCGTGGTTTGAAGAATGCTGCTCTAAAGCATAGTGGGCCATATCTAGTTGCCCTAACACTATTAGGGAGATAAAATGCCCAAGAGTCATTTGCAAACTATATAAACAAGGAAAGAGTAGTGCTGCTCCGGTGGGACTGGACAAGCTTAATAAACTGCTATACGGGATGGTACCCACCACGGGTGCAACTTCTTTTTTTTGAGCCGAAGTTAGTATTTGATGACTATGTTAACTTATTTCCCCATAGACTTCGATGGAGAGCAAAACTAACACTCTTACTCGCATACAAACCTGATTGCATTTTCTCAAGTGTGCTAGCTCGGCATGAAATAATATTTCACATTCACATAGCATAATATATTCTATTTGTTTATAAATACATATTTCTTTATATATATGATGTTTTTTTTTGGTAATACATATTTATATATATATATATATATATATATATATATATATATATATATATATATTTATACTGTAAATATATATATATAGATATATATATATATATATATACAGGGAGTGCAGAATTATTAGGCAAATGAGTATTTTGACCACATCATCCTCTTTATGCATGTTGTCTTACTCCAAGCTGTATAGGATCGAAAGCCTACTACCAATTAAGCATATTAGGTGATGTGCATCTCTGTAATGAGAAGGGGTGTGGTCTAATGACATCAACACCCTATATCAGGTGTGCATAATTATTAGGCAACTTCCTTTCCTTTGGCAAAATGGGTCAAAAGAAGGACTTGACAGGCTCAGAAAAGTCAAAAATAGTGAGATATCTTGCAGAGGGATGCAGCATTCTTAAAATTGCAAAGCTTCTGAAGCGTGATCATCGAACAATCAAGCGTTTCATTCAAAATAGTCAACAGGGTCGCAAGAAGCGTGTGGAAAAACCAAGGCGCAAAATAACTGCCCATGAACTGAGAAAAGTCAAGCGTGCAGCTGCCAAGATGCTACTTGCCACCAGTTTGGCCATATTTCAGAGCTGCAACATCACTGGAGTGCCCAAAAGCACAAGGTGTGCAATACTCAGAGACATGGCCAAGGTAAGAAAGGCTGAAAGACGACCACCACTGAACAAGACACACAAGCTGAAACGTCAAGACTGGGCCAAGAAATATCTCAAGACTGATTTTTCTAAGGTTTTATGGACTGATGAAATGAGAGTGAGTCTTGATGGGCCAGATGGATGGGCCCGTGGCTGGATTGGTAAAGGGCAGAGAGCTCCAGTCCGACTCAGACGCCAGCAAGGTGGAGGTGGAGTACTGGTTTGGGCTGGTATCATCAAAGATGAGCTTGTGGGGCCTTTTCGAGTTGAGGATGGAGTCAAGCTCAACTCCCAGTCCTACTGCCAGTTTCTGGAAGACACCTTCTTCAAGCAGTGGTACAGGAAGAAGTCTGCATCCTTCAAGAAAAACATGATTTTCATGCAGGACAATGCTCCATCACACGCGTCCAAGTACTCCACAGCGTGGCTGGCAAGAAAGGGTATAAAAGAAGAAAATCTAATGACATGGCCTCCTTGTTCACCTGATCTGAACCCCATTGAGAACCTGTGGTCCATCATCAAATGTGAGATTTACAAGGAGGGAAAACAGTACACCTCTCTGAACAGTGTCTGGGAGGCTGTGGTTGCTGCTGCACGCAATGTTGATGGTGAACAGATCAAAACACTGACAGAATCCATGGATGGCAGGCTTTTGAGTGTCCTTGCAAAGAAAGGTGGCTATATTGGTCACTGATTTGTTTTTGTTTTGTTTTTGAATGTCAGAAATGTATATTTGTGAATGTTGAGATGTTATATTGGTTTCACTGGTAAAAATAAATAATTGAAATGAGTATATATTTGTTTTTTGTTAAGTTGCCTAATAATTATGCACAGTAATAGTCACCTGCACACACAGATATCCCCCTAAAATAGCTATAACTAAAAACAAACTAAAAACTACTTCCAAAACTATTCAGCTTTGATATTAATGAGTTTTTTGGGTTCATTGAGAACATGGTTGTTGTTCAATAATAAAATTAATCCTCAAAAATACAACTTGCCTAATAATTCTGCACTCCCTGTATATATATACAGTATATATGATTATATATAGGTATAGCTACATATACAGATATATATTATATAAGAATATCTATTTCTAAATACTTAGAACATATTATCCTATGTGAAGAACATCGGAATGGGAAATATTTGCATTAAATACATAGGGGCCGATTTATCAAAATGTCAATCGGCCCAATGTATCTGTTTCCGCCACCGCGCAAGCCTTCAGGCTCGCTGGAAATAGTAGTTAAGAAACAGCAGTCTTAAGACCTCTGCTCCATAACGCGTATGCCTCCTCTGAGGCTGCGGTCTGCAATCCGCCCGATCATGTACGATCGAATTGATTGACACCCCCTGCTAGCAGCCGATTGGCTTTAAATCTGCAGGAGGTGGCATTGCACAAGTAGTTCTGGTGAACTACTTGTGCATTGTTAAATATTGTAAAAGGTATGCAAAGGAACATACAATAGGGTGCGCTAAAATAATTGTTATAAACCAATAGGTGAGACAAAGATAGTGGTGTATAGGGTTAACCCTATCAAAATGGTGTGGTGCTAAAAAAATAGCATGTAGAGTAAAACCTGTCAAAATTATGTAGTTCTAAATAAATATAAATGTGAAAGGCGTGTAAAGTCAAGCCTAAAAATACATATGGTGCTATAAATATACAATAATAATTATTGTGCTATAAATATTGTGCTATAAATATGCAAATAAATATGTAAAACATTGAATGGCTGAATAGTACTTATAACAAAAGAGTGCTAACAGTACTATAATAGATCAAGTGGTAAATGTGATAATAATATAAAAAGTAAATACTCTCAATTTTCAATGGAATCTAGTAATATAGTAATACCGATATATAAACACAAAACAGAAATAAGTCCGATGGCCAAAAAGGGGCAAAAATACAAAATCAATATATGTATGAAAATCTGAAGTAGGAAAAGATTGCAGGAACACACAATGTTCTGTTTAGATAGCAGCCAATTTCAACAATACTGGTGATAGTGTTAAAAAATGGTGAAGTCGCCAAACCATTCCAAAGGGTGAAGGCAGCTCCTCTCCAGGACCGGTGGTGAGTTGGATGATCTAGGATATAGAGACAGGAAAGAGAGAGCGCCTAATAGTGTGATATCACACTGACAAGTAGAGAGCAAAGGAGAAATAGCAACGGTAGAGAGGTACTCACAAACGAATTGGCACTAACGATTAGTGCATGCGAGCAGGCTGACCTTTAACAGCAGTCAGTACTCTGGGGGACAGCTCCTGTGTATTATCCACCAAAAGCATTGTTAAATGCTGACAGGGTATGCTGTCGGTATTCAGCGATGTCCGTCAGACATTGATAAATCGCCCCCCCACAAAAAAAAAATAGCCTAAACTAAACTATCAATAGCCCTTAAAAGGGCCTTTTTGCGGGGCAATACCCCAAATTAATCAGCTCTTTTACCTGTAAAAAAAAATACAAACAACCCCCCCAACAGTAAAACCCATCACCCACACAACCAACACCCCAAATAAAATACTAACTAAAAAAACCTAAGCTCCCCATTGCCCTGAAAAGGGCATTTAGATGGGAATTGCCCTTAAAAGGGCATTTAGCTCTATTGTAGCCCAAATCCCTAACCAAAAAAATAAACCCACCCACCCTTGGCTGATTGGAACATCCAATAGAATGCGAGCTCAATCGTATTGGCTGATTGGATCAGCCAATAGGATTAAACTTCAATACTATTGGCTGATTGCATCAGCCAATAGGATTTTTTCTACCTTAATTCCGATTGGCTGATAGAATTCTATCAGCCAATCGGAATCTAAGGGACGTCATCTAGGATGACATCATTTAAAGGAACCGTCATTCAGTTAGAAGACTCCGGATGAAGAGGATGCTCCGCGTCGGATGTCTTGAAGATGGACCCGCTCTGTGTCGGATGGATGAAGATAGAAGATGCCATCTGGATGAAGACTTCTGCCCATCTGGAGGACCACTTTGCCCGGCTTGGATGAAGACTTTTCCCGGCTTCGTTGAAGACTTCGGCCCAGTTGGATGAAGACTTCTGCCGCTTCCTTGAGGATGGATGTCCGGTCTTCAGAACTGTAAGTCGATCTTTAGGGGGTTAGTGTTAGGTTTTTTAAGGGTGTATTGGGTGGGTTTATTTTTTAGGTTAGGGATTTGGGCTGCAATAGAGCTAAATGCCCCTTTAAGGGCAATGCCCATCCAAATGCCATTTTCAGGGCAATGGGAAGCTTAGTTTTTTTTAGTTAGTATTTTTTTGGGGGTTTGGTTGTGTGGGTGGTGGGTTTTACTGTTGGGGGGGTTGTTTGTATATTTTTTTACAGGTAAAAGAGCTGATTACTTTGGGGCAATTTAATTTATTTAATTGTTTTTAATTTAGCTAATTTATTTAATTGTAGTGTAGTGTTAGGTGTTATTGTAACTTAGGTTAGGTTTTATTTTACAGGTACTTTTGTATTTATTTTAGCTAGGTAGTGGTAGTTATTAAATAGTTAATAACTATTTAGTAACTATTCTACCTAGTTAAAATAAATACAAACATGCCTATAAAATAAAAATAAACCCTAAGCTAGCTACAATGTAACTATTAGTTATATTGTAGCTAGTTTAGGGTTTATTTTACAGGTAAGTATTTAGTTTTAAATAGGAATTATTTAGGTAATAATATTAATATTTATTTAGATTTATTTTAATTATATTTAAGTTAGGGGGTGTTAGGGTTAGGGTTAGACTTAGTTTTAGGGGTTAATACATTTAGTTTAGTGGCAGTTGAGGGCAGCAGATTAGGGGTTAATTAATGTAGGTAGGTGGCTGCGATGTTAGGGACGGCAGATTAGGGGTTAATAATATTTAAATAGTGTTTAAGAGGTGGGAGTGCGGCGGTTTAGGGGTTAATATGTTTATTATAGTGGCAGCGACGTTGGGGGCGGCAGATTAGGGGTTAATAAATGTAGGTAGTTTGCGGCGACATTGGGGGAGGGAGATTAAGGGTTAATAAATATAATGTAAGTGTCGGCGATGTTGGGGGCAGCAGATTAGGGGTTAATAAGTATAATGTAGGTGGCGGCGGTGTCCGGAGCGGCAGATTAGGGGTTAATAAGTGTAAGATTAGGGGTGTTTAGACTAGGGTTCATGTTGGGGTGTTAGGTGTAAACATAACTTTAGTTTCCCCATAGGAATCAATGGGGCTGCGTTACTGAGTTTTACGCTGCTTTTTGCAGGTGTTAGACTTTTTCTCAGCCGGCTCTCCCCCGTTGATTCCTATGGGGAAATTGTGCACGAGCACGTACGACCAGCTCACCACAGACTTAAAGGGACAGTTTACTCAAAAAATTTCTCCCCTTTAATTTGTTCCCAATGATCCACTATACCTGCTGGAGTGTATTAAATTGTTTACAAGTAGCTCCTTTACCCTTATATTGGCATTTGAAATTGTTAATTTAGCATGTGGTATCCCCACCTATTCTGAAAGTTTGTGGCCGCGCGTACCAGCTATAGATAAGCTTTGTAAACACAGCCAGCAGAAGAAATTACACTCCCAGAGTGATAAAGCAGAGATAAGGTAATAAAATGTTGATTTTCCATTGTTCTCTCAAAGCATTGGTGATTGTTTTAAGGACAGATATAAGATAAAGAAGCAGGTATATGTGCACAATGTGATACAGTAATGAGATCTGATTATACCTACAAGCTCAACCTATTTTATTAGGCTGTGGCTTCAAAACACAAAATCAGAGCTTTAATATACAGAAATAAACCTTAAAAAGCTAATTTTCATACATTTTTTACTCTGCATTTGGTAAAAAAAGCAATTGTAAACACATTAAGGGAAAAACTATTTTACAGTATACTGTCCCTTTAAGCAGCGCTGGTATTGGAGTGCGGTAAGGAGCACAATTTTGCTCAACGCTCACTTCTTGCCTTTTAACGCCGGGTTTGTAAAAACCCGTAATAACAGCGCTGCAGGTAAGTGAGCGGTGAGAGAAAATTGCTCGTTAGCACCGCATAGCTCCTAACGCAAAACTCGTAATCTGGCCTAAATATTGCATAAAAATGCTTTTACATGTTTTTAGCTACTTGACTGCAAAGAGCTAATGCAGTGTATATATATATATATATATATATATATATATATGTCTATATATGGATACATATCTATTTATGTGTTTATATGTGTATATATGTCTGTAAATACATATATACACATATAAATACGTAAATACATATGTACACTTATAAATACATAAATACATATGTACACATGTATGCATACATATATATGTATATAGTCATACATATTCAGACATGTATATGTATATATATCTACGTTAAAGCCCTTTGCAGCCATTTCTTTGCAATTCTATGCAATTTATTTTATTAAATAATTTTTATTATCCCGTGTTATTATGATTGTAATTGCACTTTTTAAATTTAATTTTGACGTGTTTTGTGACACTTTTTAGTCAAGAGTAAAAGTTAACAAGAGCTCTGAAGTCACGCTATCCCAACGCTCGTTAAATTCAATTGCGGTCAAGCAAATGCATTTACTTTCAACTTGTAATACATGTGCTAGTTTTGATGCGCACAAAGAGCCACAATATAAACCCCTTATCGCTTGCTCGTAATAGTGGTGCGCCACTCATAACCTAGCCCTATACAGATAATTCTCTTTTGAAGGTTCTACAGCTAACCCTCAATGAACATTTCAGCCTATGTGGTTCTCATCAGTGGAACTGCAGCTACAACTCTCTAAGGTATAAGGGGCTATGGGGAGACAAATCCCCAAGAGTTATTTGGATACAATAAACATGGAAAGATAAATGCTCAACTGGGAATGGACAAAGCTTAATAAATTGCCCTATGGAATGGTATCCAACCAGGATGCAGCTTTTTTAGCCCACTTGTGCCTTTCACAAAAGAGAATTTTCCTGCAATATTTCATTCTGATACCATGCAAAAGGAAGTCAAGCCCTAAAATACCAGAAAGTTTTGTCATTGAAGTTGCAGCTATAACCCTCTAAGGCACAGTGATCCTTGATCTGTTGTCGCCATTACAGTTAGGTAAACAAAATGCCCAAAACCCTTTGCATGCAGTTAACAAGGAAAAGGGAATGCTCAACTGAGAACTTGTCCTATGGAATGGTAACTTCTTTTATCTCACTTCAGCTTCTCATAGAAGAGAACGTTCCTAATGGTAAATTCCTATCTAAAGGTGATAGGGTTAACATATTTCTTGTTCAGAGAAGGATTGATTGGTGTTTTTTAGACAAGAGCCGACTGATATACTTCAGGAATGTTCGTTTAAAAAAGGCTGCTCACAAATGGTGACTTGCAGAGGAATTAACTATTGATGCCAGGGCCGTCTTTAATATTGACTGGACCCTGGGCAAAAATTTTCTTGCCCCCCCCCCCCATGCAATTTTGCTCTCCACCCCAACATCCCAAAAAACAACTAAATCAATTTTTTTTTAAATGATTAGCTCAGCAGTGGATCATCCACTGCTGGGCTAATCATTTAAAAAAAATGAAATGTGAAACTGGATCTAAGCAGTACTAATAAGTAAATAAATATATAAATTCCTCCACTGTGGATTAATTTAATATTCTTTAGAATTTGATTCTGGTGTGAGGTTAGCTGGTTAAAGAGATTTAGGGCTGTTTAAAGAGATTTAGGGCAGCCAACAGGAGCAAAGCAAGGTAGAGACTGAGGAGGAAGCATGGAGGTGCAGACAAAAATAAGTTTACTGACTGGAACAGCAGAACTACTATGGGAAGCTGTAAAATCTGAGACAAAACAAAAACTATAAAAATAAACCTTACATTAATGTGTGAAGTATCAGCATGACACATTGGCCTCTAGTTATCAACGTGTCTACTTACCTGCCATCGCCGGCCCCAATACGCCCGCCTAAGCTCGCTTACTATCGCCGCTGCGGACCTGCATACGCTCTCCAAAGTTATCAATAAATCTGTCAAAAAGCCGCGCACCAAGTACGGGGCGATGAGCAGCGGACTGTGATAGTTATCACTCATCCGATCTCGCTGCTCTTTCAGCTTTTTTACAGCTTTATTGACAAGCTGTCACTAAGCACCCACACTAACTATACTGATCTACCCCCTATACCAGTGCCCCCGGAGCCCCCCGCAACTAAATAAAGTTATTAACCCCTAAACCGCCGCTCCTAGACCCCGCCGCAACTCTTATAAATGTACTAACCACTAAACCGCTGCTCCCGGAGCCCACCACCAATCTAATAAACTGATTAACCCCTAAACTGCCGCTCCTGGACCCCGTCGCCACCTACATAATACCTATTAACCCCTATCCTGCCCCCCCTATACCGCCGCCACCTATAATAAATTTATTAACCCCTATCCTGCTGATCCCGTACCCCGCCGCAACTAAATAAATTGTTTAACCCCTAAACCGCCGCTCCTGGACCCCGCCGCCACCTATATTAAACGTATTAACCCCTAATCTGCCCCCCCTACACCGTCGCCACCTATAATACATTTATTAACCCCTATCCTGCCCCCCCCACACTGCCGCAACTATAATAAAATTGTTAACCCCTAAACCTAAGTCTAACCCTAACCCTAACACCTCCCTAACTTAAATATTAATTAAATACAACTAAATATTATAACTCTTATTAACTAAATTAATCCTATTTAAAAATAAATACTTACCTTTAAAATAAACCCTAATATAGCTACAATATAAATAATAATTATATTGTAGCTATTTTAGGGTTTATTTTTATTTTACAGGCAAATTTCAATTTTTTTTAACTAGGTACAATAGCTATTAAATAGTTAATAACTATTTAATAGCTACCTAGTTAAAATAAAGAGAAATTTACCTGTAAAATAAAAACTAACCTAAGTTACAATTACACCTAACACTACACTATCATTAAATAAATTATTCCTATTTAAAACTAAATACTTACCTGTAAAATAAACCCTAAGATAGCTACAATGTAATTAATAATTACATTGTAGCTATTTTAGGATTTATATTTATTTTACAGGTAACTTGGTGGGTTTTAATGTTGGGGGAGTTGTATTTTTTTTTACAGGCAAAAAAGCTGAATTCTTTGGGGCATGCCCGGCAAAAGGCCCTTTTAAGGGCTGGTAAGGTAAAAGAGCTGTTAACTTTTTAATGTAGAATAGGGTAGGGCATTTTTTTTATTTTGGGGGGCTTTGTTATTTTATTAGGGGGCTTAGATTAGGTGTAAGTAGCTTAAAATTGTTGTAATATTTTTTAAATGTTTGTAACTTATTTTTTTAATTTTTGTAACTTAGTTTTTTTATTTTTTGTACTTTAGTTAGTTTATTTAATTGTATTTAATTGTAGTTATTTGTAGGTAATTTATTTCATTAATTTAATGATAGTGTAGTGTTAGGTTTAATTGGAACTTAGGTTAGGATTTATTTTGCAGGTAATTTTGTATTTCTTTTAGCTAGGTAGTTATTAAATAGTTAATAACTATTTAATAACTATTCTAACTAGCTAAAATAAATACAAAGTTACCTGTAAAATAAATATGAATCCTAAAATAGCTACAATGTAATTTTTATATATATTTAAATCTTAGGGTTTATTTTATAGGTAAGTATTTAGTTTTAAATAGGAATAATTTATTTAATGATAGTGTAGTGTTAGGTGTAATTGTAACTTAGGTTAGTTTTTATTTTACAGGTAAATTTCTCTTTATTTTAACTAGGTAGCTATTAAATAGTTATTAACTATTTAATAGCTATTGTACCTAGTTAAAATAAATGGAAATTTGCCTGTAAAATAAAAATAAATCCTAAAATAGATAAAATATAATTATTATTTATATTGTAGCTATCTTAGGGTTTATTTTACAGGTAAGTATTTATTTTTATATAGGATTAATTTAGTTAATAAGAGTTATAATATTTATATGTATTTAATTAATATTTAAGTTAGGGCGGTGTTAGGGTTAGGGTTAGACTTAGGTTTAGGGGTTAATAATTTTATTATAGTTGCAGCGGTGTAGGGGGGGCAGGAAAGGGGTTAATAAATTTATTTAGGCGGTTTAGGGGGTACATTTATTTAGTTGCAGTGGTGTAGGGGGGGACAGATTAGGGGTGTTTAGACTCGGGGTACATGTTAGGGTATTAGGTGCAGACATCTCCGATAGGAATCAATGGGATGTCGGGCAGCAGCGAACATGAACTTTCGCTATGGTCAGACTCCCATTGATTCCTATGGGATCCGACGCCTCCAGGGTGGCGGATTGAAAACCAGGTACGCTGGGCCGTAAAAGTGCCGAGCGTACCTGCTAGTTTTTTGATAACTAGCAAAAGTAGTCAGATTGTGCTGAACTTGTGTGCGGAACATCTGGAGTGACGTAAGAATCGATCTGTGTCGGACTGAGTCCGGCGGATCGAAGCTTACATCACAAAATTCTACTTTTGCCGGTGTGTAGGGCTTGATAACTTAGGCGAATCAGCCTCGCCACAAATACGCTAGGGAATTGAGGTTGACGGCTTGATAACTAGAGGCCATTACATTAGCCACAGCAGTACATGTCACTTCTTTGCTAGGAACAAGTTCCCTCTCACCCTGCACTAGACAATGCTGCATGGGGAGGGGTGTGTGTGCACTCACTTATTCTACCCACTGACACCTTTCTACAAAGCACTTTTCCCCTAACAAACTTCAGTTAGTTGATCTTAGGGCCACAGCAGAAAGAGCAGGGCTAAGGGGATCAGCAGACTGGATGCTGTCTGTCCAAGGCTGCATGGATACAGTGTGAGATGAGTCACACAGCCTCAAGACTGAAGAGAGCAGTGTATGCAGCTGCACAGATGCTCAAATCCTCACGTCCTTGCCGCTCCAGCTTTCTGCTGCATTCGCCTACAGTCAGCCCTACCCAGAAACAATCCCCACCACCAGAGCAGTGACCTGATAACAGTGGTAACCCCAGTAGGACCTTTTCTGATACAGTTGGAATGGCTGGATACCGAGTTAGGGCTTTGCATTCAGTGCTGCACAGTGCAAATCTAAAACAGCACATGGCAATAGCTTGGCATGTCAGATGACACCGGCACGGTCTGGCACAGTTTTAAAAAAAAAATATAAACAGAGTACTTTTGACTGTGACAGTATTAGGACTGAATGTGTGTGTTCCCCATTTGTTTAGGACTCTTGGGCCCCTCAACAGAAACTGTGCCCTGGGCAGCTGCCCCTTTTGCCCTGTGTTAAAGACGGCCCTGATTGATGCATTATTCATTCAAATTTGAGTGCTTCCTTGTTGTTAATAAGTTAATAAGGATAATGAAAGAGCTAAGGTCTATGGGGAGTATGTTATACAGTGGCAAGTTAACCTTTGATTTTCCATGTGTAGCTGCACCAACAAATTGACTGCTTAATGTCTGTTTCTGGCAATCAAAGAATTAAAGGGACATAACAACCAAAATTTTGTTTTAATTATTTAGAAATAAAATTCAATTTTAAACAAGTTTCTAATTTGCTTCTATTATCTAATGTGTTTCATTCTCTTGATATCCTTTGCTGAAAAGCATATCTAGATAGGCTTAGTGGCTGCACATAGATGCCTTGTGTGATTGGCTCAACCATGTGCATTGCTATTTCTTCAACAACGGATATCTAAAGAATAAAGCAAATTAGATAATAGAAGTAAATTAGAATGTTGTTTAAAATTGTATTCTCTACCTGAATCATGAAAGAAAATGTTTGGGTTTAATGTCCCTTTAAATCACAGATGTGTCTGTTTTATGCAACAGCTGTTTTATGCCTTGCTTGCTCATGTACAAGTAAGTGGCAGTCAAATAATTATTTAACTGCTGCATGTGTGTTTGTAGCAAAAAAGGGGTTGTTATAAAAGGCAAGATTACAAGTGGAGCTCCAGCGTTAACTCTGCTAGAAGTAAGTTTTTGCGAGCGTCGGGTAGCACTTGTGTTACAAGTTGAAAGCAAACTGTTATCGCTTGCGCTATATCTTGACGCAAGTAAAAAGCCAAACTTAGAATATTGCGCTCGCAAAACAACTTATTATTTTTTCTAACACGAGACCTCATATCTTTGAGCCCTAATAACTTTTTTGTGCAATTTTTTTTAAAATAATTTTTATTAAATAATGGTATTATGAGTAACTGTTCTTTGTGATGTCATTTTTTATTTGTTTTGTGACACTTTTTTATTTTGCGTAACAGTTAACCAGAGCTCAGAGGTCATGCTATACCGACGAGCGTTAACTTCAATTGCGCTCAAGCGATCACTTTTACTTTCAACTTGTAATACGAGCGAAAAAAATGACGTATGCAAACAACCGTGATAAATCCCTTTTCGGTTGTGCCTAATTGTTAGCGCTTCACTCGTTATCTGGCCCATAATCTTTTAACCCAAACATAAAGCACCTTTACCTTCAGCTTCTCCTCCTCACTAAGCACCAGTTTCGAAGAGAGGTCTGTCTTTGACCCTGCCAGTTTCCCCATCTTTTCCTGTAATTCTCCTAACTTCGCATATAACCTTTCATTACGATCCTGCAAGTGAACCTGGAAGAGAGAAATAGCCAGTGTTACACCAGATTGAAATGAAACATCTTTATAGGTAAAGGGATAGTTTTAGAGGACCTAATAAAATTAGGAGGTGGAGTCTAAAATATAAAGGGTATTGAAACCTTCAGACCCAAACACACAGCTATACAAAAAGATAACGGACTTAATTTAATAATGAAATGTATTTTATATACACCTAGATTACAAGTTTTGCGCTATAGAGGGTTTGAATTAAACGCAACAAAAGTTGCGTCATTTCACCTTCCATAGCGCTGCATTACGTGTTTTGGAAAAGCCGCCTTGTGCATGCGATATGGTGGCGAATAAGCTCCATACTGCTCAAAATCCAAACGCTGCTTTGACGTGCTCGTGCACTCTTTCCCCATAGACATCTAAATGGAGAAAGTGTTAGAAACTAACTAACTCCTGCGATCGCGGAATGAAAAAGCTCCAGAATGCAACCCCATTGATGACTATAGGGAAAAAAAGTTACGTTTAAACCTAACACCCTAACATAAACCCCACGTCTGAACACCCCTAATCTGCTGCCTCCGACATCGCTGACACCTAAATAAGCTTATTAACCCCTAATCTGCTGCCCCCGACATCGCCGCCACCGAACTACATCTATTAACCCCTAATCTGCCGCTCCCAATATCGCCGCCACTATAATAAAGATATTAACCCCTATTCCCCCACACCCCAACATCGCCCACACTATAATAAAAATATTAACCCCTATTCTGCCGCTCCCCGACATCACCGCCACTAAATAAAGTTATTAACCCCTAAACCTCTGGCCTCCCACATCACTGCCACTAAATAAACCTATTAATCCCTAAACCGCCAGCCCCCCCACATCGCAAAAAACTAAATTAAACTATTAACTCCTAAACCTAACAACCTCCTAACTTTAAATTAAAATTACAAGATCCCTATCCTAAAATAAATAAAAACGTACCTGTGAAATTAAAAAAACCTAAGTTTAAACTATAAATTAAACTAACATTACTATTACACTAAAATTAAAATAAATATCAATTAAATAAATTAAATTACTCATTAAAAAAAAACTAACACTACTAAAAAAATTAAATCTAGTTACAAAAAAATTAAAAGTACTAAATTACAAAAAATAAAAAAATACTAAATTACGAAAAATATTAAACGAAATTATCCAAAATAAAAACAATTACACCTAATCTAATAGCCCTATCAAAATAAAAAAGCCCCCCAAAATAAAAAAACCCTAGCCTACAATAAACTACTACTACCTGATTTGAATAGCCAATAGAATTTCAATAGCTCTCATCCTATTGGCTGATTTGAACAGCCAATAGGATTTCAGTAGCTCTCATCCTATTGGCTGATTTGAATTTCCAAAATCAAATCAGCCAATAGGAATGCAAGGGATGCCATTTTGAAAAGGCTTCCTTGCATTGAAGATTCAGTATACAGAGGCGACCGTATGAAGAGGATGCTCCGCACCGGATGTCTTCAGGATGGAGCTGCTCTGCGCCGCCGGAATGAAGATAGAAGATGCCGCCTGGATAAAGATAGAAGACGCCGCCTGGATGGATGAAGACCTCGCTGCCGGAATGAAGACTTCTCGCCGCATGGATGTCTAAGACTTCAAAAACTGTAAGTAGATCGTCGGGTTTTTTTTAAACTTTTCTTGGGTGTTTTTTTTTAGATTTGGGTTTTGGGCTTTCTTAAAAGAACTAAATGCCCTTTTAAGGGCAATGAAAAAGAGCTGAATGCCCTAGAGTTAGGTTTTTTTATTTTGGTGGGTTAGTTAGATGGTGCGTTTTACTGTTGGGGGGGTCTTTTTTTTACAGGGAAAAGAGCTGATTTCTTTAGGGCAATGTCCTACAAAAGGCCCTTTTAAGGGCTATTGGTAGTTTATTGTAGGCTAGGTTTCTTTTTTACTTTGGGGGGCTTTTTTATTTTTATAGGGCTATTAGCTTAGGTGTAATTGTTTTTATTTTGGATAATTTAATTAGCTATTTTTCGTAATTTAGTGTTTGTTATTTTTTGTACTTAAATTGTAGGGTTAGGTTTTTTAATGTGTAATTTAGTTTATTTAATTGATAGTTATTTTAATTTTAGTATAATAGTAATGTTAGTTTAATATATAGTTTAAACTTAGGTGTTTTTAATTTCACAGGTAAGTTTTTATTTATTTTAAGATAGGGATCTTGCAATTTTAGATAGTAGGGGGTTGTTAGGTTTAGGGGTTAATAGTTTAATTTAGTTTTTAACGATGTGGGGGGCTGGCGGTTTAGGGGTTAATAGGTTTATTTAGTGGTAGTGATCTGGGAGGCCAGAGGTTTAGGGGTTAATAACTTTATTTAGGGGTTAATAACTTTATTTAGTGGCGGCGATGTGGGTAGCGGCGAAATAGGGGTTAATATCTTTATTATAGTGTGGGCGATGTTGGGGTGCTGGGGAATAGGAGTTAATAACTTTAGTATAGTGGTGACGATGTCAGGGAGCGGCGGAATAGGGGTTAATAACTTTTATTAGTAGTGGTGATGTCGGGAGCAGTAGATTAGGGGTTA
Source organism: Bombina bombina (assembly GCF_027579735.1). Lineage (NCBI taxonomy): Eukaryota > Metazoa > Chordata > Amphibia > Anura > Bombinatoridae > Bombina > Bombina bombina. The sequence continues at coordinate 102,848,847 of NC_069509.1, forward strand.
ATAACTTTAATATAGTGTTTGCAATGCAGAAGGGCCTCGGTTTAGGGGTTAATAGGTAGTTTATGGGTGTTAGTGTACTTTGTAACAGTTTAGTTATGAGTTTTGTGTAACAGTTTTGTTGCGTAAAACTCATAACTACGGCTCTCAGATTGCGAAACAGTTCGTGTCGGTATATAGGCTGTAACGCAAGCTTTTTAGCCTCACCGCAAAACTTGAAATAGCAGCGCTATGGAAATCCCATGCAAAAACGTCATTTTTTCGAGTGCGGGACTGGCGTTACAGACTCGTAATGGCTGCGTTGCTGTTTTAACACTGAAATGGCCATTTTTTCAGCGTTAAATCACGAACGCAAAACTAGTAATCTAGGTTTTTTTATCCCCCAAGGTCACACAAAGTGCTTTACAGCACAATATTCACAGCCCAATGCAGATAGTGGGCTACATCGTATACAAGTCTTTCTAATGGCAGTTTGTGGGCTTCTTCGTGAATCAATAAAGCCAATATACAAATAACTTTTCGTAGCATTTTACTGAGTGGATCATAATTGATTTGGTGTCAGTGAGTTGTGTTTTACTGAATAGTAGTTCTTTTTCTGGCCCTATTTTCTCTGTTGCATCTATAAGAGGTCCTTCTAATATATATTGCATAAATACCAGGTGAATTTGTGCTGAGAAATAAAAAAATATATTTGTATGCTTGTGTACTCAGCATTTCATTGTCAACCTGTAAACCTGCTTGGTTGTTCCTTATTAGCTACTGAGCTCCAATTTCATGTACCAGATGTGTACTTTCAAATAGTAAAAAAAAAACAGCTTTAAGTTTTCATATAAATAAAAAGGTAAATAAACTACTTTTTACATGTTTAAAAAGTGCTCTCTTTTACTAAGGGCCGATAATCTAAAGGTCTCTGGGCTGGAGATTATTAAAGGGAAACTGAACCCAAATTTTTTCTTTTGCGATTCAGATAGAGCATGAAATTTTAAGCAACTTTCTAATTTATTTGAAATGCAAGAATGTAAGTTTGGATGCCAGCCCATTTTTGGTGAACAACCTAGGTTGTTCTTGCTGATTGGTGGATAAATTCATCCACCAATAAACAAGTGCTGTCCAGAGTTCTGAACTAATAAAAAAAAGCTTAAATGCCTTCTTTTTCAAATAAAGACAGAAAGAGAATGAAGAAAAATTGATTAATAGTAGTAAAAATGAATGTATATCTATCAGCGCCACAATAATACCATACAAGCTATATCTGATATAGGCGGAGTCTCCCAACCAGACTCCAAAAGTTAAGAGTAAAAAGAAATGCCAAGATACAGCGCTACACTACCCTCAGATGAGGGTTGGGTTGCTAAAGATGGTGTCCACGACTAGGAATGTGTATACATAAAGGTTAATATATAATATTGTGTTACACAAAGAATATATATAAAACCATGTGAAAAAGTACTTAAAAGGTAAAAGATTAAAACATTTTGATAATAGTAGTAAGTTAGAAAGTTGCTTAAAATTGCATGCTCTATCTGAGTCACGAAATAAAAAAATTTGGGTTCAGTGTCCCTTTAAAGAATGCTCACCAGTACTTCTATTTCCCTGGTAGAATGAAAACAGGATGTCTCACGAAGGGGCATAAACTGCATTTTCATATAGGGATAAGATGCATACATTACAAAAGTGCACTATTTAATTTACATTTTAAAACATTTACAAAACGAATAATTGAGCCATTCACACAAGAATATGCAGGAAAAATTGTACTGTTAAGTAGACACTCAACCCACATTTTTTCTTTTGTGAGTCAGATAGAGCATGCAATTTTAAACAACATTCTAATTTACTCCTTTTATCAAATTTTCTTCATTCTCTTGGTATCTTTATTTGAAAAACAAGAATGTAAGTTTAGAAGCCGGCCCATTTTTGGTGAACAACCTGGGTTGCCCTTGCTAACTGGTGGATAAATTCACCCACCAATAAACAAGCGCTGCCCAGGGTCCAAAACCAAAAAGTGGCTGGCTCCTTAGCTTAGATGCCTTCTTTTTCAAACAACTAGATTACGAGTTTTGCGTTGCGGCTTTTAACGCTGAATAAATTTTCAGTGTAAAAGCAGTAACGCACTATTGGGAGTTGTGTCGGTATAGCTATACTGCAAGCATTTTAGCCTGTAATGCAACGTCAATACCGCACTCAAAATTATGTTTTTGTGTGGGATTTCCATAGCGCCGGTATTACAGGTTGTGTGGTGAGGCTAAAATGCTTACGTTACAGCCTATACCGACACGATCCATACCGCCATCTGAGAGCAGTAGTTATGGATTTTGTGTAACAAAAATGTTTCACAAAACTCATAACTAAACTGTTACAAAGTACACTAACACCCATAAACTACCTATTAACCCCTAAACTGCGCCCTCCCGCATCGCAAACACTAAATTAAACCTATTAACCCCTAATCTGCCACCCACCCACATCGCAACTATTCAATAAAGTTATTAACCCTTAATCGTCTGCCCACCCACATCGCCAACACTATTTAAATATATTAACCCCTATTACCCCATACCCTGAGATTGCCGCCACTATAATAAAGTTATTAACCCCTATTCTGCCGCTCCCCGACATCGCCGCCACTAAAAAAAGTTATTAGCCCCTAAACCTCTGGCCTCCCACATCTTTCTCCACTAAATAAACCTATTAACCCCTAAACCGCCCGTTCCCCACATCGCAAAACACTAAATTAAACTATTAACCCCTAAACCTAACTCCCTCCTAACTTTAAATTAAAATTACAATATAACTCTATATAAATAAATAAAAACTTACCTGTGAAATAAATATAAACCTAACATTAAACTATAAATTAGCCTAACCTTACTATTCTAATAAAATAAAAAATACTACCAATTAAAATATCTAAATAAAAAATTTAAAAAAACTTAACACTACGAAAAAAAAATTTTTTTTTTAATTACAACTAAAAAAACAAACAAATCCTACGAAAATTTTTAAAAAATCGAAGTTTATCAAAAATAATTAACACTAAAATCACGAAAAATAAAAAACACTAAGATTACAAAAAATAAATAAAATTATTAAAAATAAAAACTATTACACCTAATTTAATAGCCCTATAAAAATAAAAAAGACCCCCTAAAATAAAAACACCCCCTAGTCTACAATAAACTACCAATAGCCCTTAAAAGGGCCTTTTGTAGGGCATTGCCCTAAAGAAAACGGCTTTTACCTGTAAAAAAATTCAGGTGTGATTTAAAATATATTCTATGCCATTAAGAATGAAGTCTTTTTGCTCCTTTGGAATGTAAGCCTCAAGATCGGCAAATGTTGAAATTTGTGACGTAACATACAATCCCGCAATCTCAATCTGACGCAGATCGATGCTTACGTCATTACAGATGTTCCGAATACACATTTGGCTCTCTTTGACACTTTTCCCCATTTATCAAACATTTAACAGGTAAGTTCGTGGCTATTCCGACGCATCATACCTGGTTTTCAATCCGCTACCCTTGAGGCCACGGATGCCATAGAAATAAATGGGAGTCTGAAAGCACCGAAAGCTTATGTTCAATGCTGCAAGACAATCAAGTATACCCCATTGATTTCTATGGTAGAACACAAGTTACATTTACACCTAACATATACCTCGAGTCTAAACACCCCTAATCTGCTGCCCCCAACATTGCCAACACAAATAAAATGTATTAACCTCTCGTCCGTCGCTCCCCAACACCGCCGCCACTAAATATACTTATTAACCCCTAAACCTATGGCCTCCCACATTACCACCACTAACTAAACCTATTAACCCCTAAACCGTCAGCCCCCCACATCACAAAAAACTAAATTAAGCTATTAACCCCTAAACCTAACAACCACTTAACTTTAAATTAAAATTACAAGATCCCTATCTTAATATAAATTAAAACTTACCTGTAGAATTAAAATAAACTAATTTTAAACTATAAATTAACCTACCCTAACTATTATACTACAATTAAATTAAACTACTGATTAAATAAACTAAATTACATATTAAAAAAAACTAAAAAGTAAAAAACTAGCAGCACGGCAGTATTGTTGAAAACAGGAACCTTTATTCCATTATACAGCAAACATGCAAGTGGTGGACAAAACGTCTGACATGTTTCGCGCCCTCTAATGGCGCTTCATCATAGACTAAGGATAGTACTCTGAAGTCTACCTTTTATAACGGCCAAAGGCAATTAATGCATTAACCCCAGACCAATTATAACAAACAAATGATTAAAAAACAACAACAAATAAACTTCATATATTTTATAAGTTCCCCTAATGGGCTGCAAGCTAACAATAAGAAAGAGAACCTACATGGTCAAAAAATTGATACATATCTAGCACAAATACATGAATACATTATATCACATGAATCCAATTCATAACACTTAATGCATGATATGTGATTAATAGTAAAAACAACAACAAAGCTAGATATATACACACAATTCATGAATGCACTCAAATGTTTTGTGTGTGTAAACGAATAGTTTGAATTAACAACGCAAGACTAGAGATAGATCCCCGGATTAGACAAAGTTACATATTATACTTAGATCCCATATCTAACACTAAATTGGAATACATATATATAACCTAATCAGATGATCATTCTTCAACCATCAAAAATTGTTTTAACAAGGAAAACTCTAATATCTACACAAGAGAGACAAGGGTTAATATTTCTTACGAGAACCTATAAATCATTGTAAGGTTAGTTACAATTTATACAAAATAGCTAATGTCCCACTCAAGATTTAACCCTGTGGGAGTTCTGGATTTAAGTTTATATATCCAGTATAACTCTTTCCTATTTAAAATCTTATATCTATTGCCTCCTCTAACGGGGGGTTTTGCCACATCAATGATTTTTACAGTAAAGTCTCCCTTATTGGAAAAATGAAAGCGATTGAAATGCCTGGCCACCCCAGAATCTTTATTATAATTCTTCACATCATTTACGTGTTCCCTGATCCTCACATTGACCTCTCTTGTCGTTTTCCCGACATATTGTATGTGGCAGTGTTTACATTCCAACATATAGACCGCAAATGTGGTCTTACAATTGGCATAAAACAACATCTCATATACCTCATTATCTACCGAAGATCTAAATACATGTGTAATCTCCATCATTTCACAAGTTAGACATGTTCTGGCTCCACACTTGAAATTACCTTTCCTTCTTAGCCAATTGTCTCCCCTGTGTCTAGATGTATCAGACACAAAACTTGGGGCTAACTTCGAGGCCAAAGTTAAAAGACTAATAGTAAGGGGATATAACAAAAATAAATTGCAAGAGATCAAAACAGAAGTTGGTGTAATGAAATGTGGAAATAGTAGAGTAAGAAAACATGCAAACACTTTTGAGAATAAGGTTGTGTTTACAATCGAATATACGGCACAATTTCCCCAATTTCCCACAATTTAAAATTTTGAGAAGGAATCTATCAATTTTGGCAGGTGACACTATACTACAGAAATACATTGAGGGCTGTAAATTTGTTTCAAAGAAGCCAGTAACTTTAGCCTCAAAGCTAAACTTATAAAATATATGAAGTTTATTTGTTGTTGTTTTTAAATCATTTGTTTGTTATAATTGCTCTGGGGTTAATGCATTAATTGCCTTTGGCCATTATAAAAGGTAGACTTCAGAGTACTATCCTTAGTCTATGATGAAGCGCCACTAGAGGGCGCGAAACATGTCAGACGTTTTGTCCACCACTTGCATGTTTGCTGTATAATGGAATAAAGGTTCCTGTTTTCAACAATACTGCCGTGCTGCTGGTTTTTTACTTTTTGGATTATCTGGTAAGCAATTGGTCGCTGCTTTTTTTTCAGTATTGCACCTTTGCCCATTTGTGTGCTTCCTTTGCCCCAATTTGTGGCGTCTGACGTCACTACTGTGAGCCTGAGAGCAGTGTCTGACGAGGAGTTTGGAGTGGCCGTTCTACTTTGTAAAAAAAAAACTAACCCTACTAAAATTATTTAAATATACAATCAAAACTTATTAAAAAGTACTAAATTACCACAAAAAAAAACCCAATAAGATTAGGTGTAAAAAAATTATTTTGGATAATTTGGTTTGTTATTTTTCGTAATTTAGTGTTTGTTTTTTTTTGTAACTAACGGCTAGATTTAGAGTTTGGCGGTAGCCGTCAAAACCAGCGTTAGAGGCTCCTAACGCTGGTTTTGGCCGCCCGCTGGTATTTAGAGTCAGTCAGGAAAGGGTCTAATGCTCACTTTCCAGCCGCGACATTTCCATACCGCAGATCCCCCTACGCCATTTGCGTATCCTATCTTTTCAATGGGATCTTTCTAACGCCGGTATTTAGAGTCTTGGCTGAAGTGAGCGTTAGAAATCTAACGACAAGACTCCAGCCGCAGAAAAAAGTCAGTAGTTAAGAGCTTTCTGGGCTAACGCCGGTTTATAAAGCTCTTAACTACTGTGCTCTAAAGTACACTAACACCCATAAACTACCTATGTACCCCTAAACCGAGGTCCCCCCACATTGCCGCCACTCTATTAAAAATTTTTAACCCCTAATCTGCCGACCGCACACCGCCGCCACCTACGTTATCCCTATGTACCCCTAATCTGCTGCCCCTAATACCGCCGACCGCTATATTATATTTATTAACCCCTAGTCTGCCGCCCCCGCTATCGCTGACCCCTGCATATTATTATTAACCCCTAATCTGCCGCTCCGTACACCGCCGCAACCTACGTTATCCCTATGTACCCCTAATCTGCTGCCCCTAAGACTGCCGACCCCTATATTATATTTATTAACCCCTAATCTGCCGCCCCCTACGTCACCTCCACCTACCTACAATAATTAACCCCTAATCTGCCGACCGGATCTCACCGGTACTCTAATAAATGTATTAACCCCTAAAGCTAAGTCTAACCCTAACACTAACACCCCCCTAAATTAAATATAATTTAAATCTAACGAAATAAATTAACTCTTATTAAATAAATTATTCCTATTTAAATCTAAATACTTACCTGTAAAATAAACCCTAATATAGCTACAATATAAATTATAATTATATTGTAGCTATTTTAGGATTAATATTTATTTTACAGGCAACTTTGTAATTATATTAACTAGGTACAATAGCTATTAAATAGTTAATAACTATTTAATAGCTACCTAGTTAAAATAATTACAAAATTACCTGTAAAATAAATACGATAGCGGGGGCGGCAGATTAGGGGTTAATAAGTGTAAGGTTAGGGGTGTTTAGACTCGGGGTACATGTTAGGGTGTTAGGTGCAGACTTAGGAAGTGTTTCCCCATAGGAAACAATGGGGCTGCGTTAGGAGCTGAACGCTGCTTTTTTGCAGGTGTTACATTTTTTTTCAGCTCAAACTGCCCCATTGTTTCCTATGGGGATATCGTGCACGAGCACGTTTTTGAAGCTGGCCGCGTCCGTAAGCACTGCTGGTATTGAGGGTTGCAGTGGCGTTAAATTATGCTCTATGCTCCCTTTTTGGAGCCTAACGCAGCCATTCTGTGAACTCTAAATACCAGCGGTATTTAAAAGGTGCGGGGGAAAAAAAGCACGCGTAGCTAACGCACCCCTTTGGCAGCAGAACTCTAAATCTAGCCGTTAGTTTTTTGTGTGGTAATTTTGTACTTTTTAATAAGGTTTAATTGTATATTTAAATAATTCTAGTAGGGTTAGGTTTTTTTATTATGTAATGTAGTTTATTTAATTGGTAGTTTAATTTAATTGTAGTATAATAAATACCAAAATAAAAAAAATCCCTAGCCTACAATAAACTACCAATGGCCCTTAAAATGGCCTTTTGTGGGGCATTGCCCCAAAGATATCAGCTCTTTTCCCTGGAAAAAAAAATACAAACACCCCCCCAACAGTAAAACCCACCACCCAACCACCACCTCCAAATAAAAACCCTAACTCTAAAAAAACCTAAGCTACCCATTGACCTGAAAAGGACATTTGTATAGGAATTACTCTTTTACTGCCCAGACCCTAATCTAAAAATAAAACCCACCCAAAAAAAACCTTAAAAAAAAACCTAACACTAACCCCCGACGATCCACTTACAGTTGTTGAAGTCCCGCTTGAAGGATCCATCCAGCAGACGAAGTCATCATCCAGGTGGCAAGAAGTCTTCATCAAGGCTGCCTCTTCTATCTTCATCCAGCCAGCGCGGAGCAGGTCCATCCTGAAGACATCCGACACGGAGCTCCTCTTCTTACGGTAGCCGCCGTAAACTGAAGCTTCAATACAAGGGACGCAATTCAAGATGGCATCCCTTGCATTCCTATTGGCTGATTTCAGAGGTGAGCTTCTGAAATCCTATTGGCTGTTCAAATCAGCCAATAGGATGAGAGCTACTGAAATTCTACTGGCTGATTTGAACAGGGTTACAGGGTTAATAGGTTTAATTAGTAGTGGTGGTGATGTGGGAGGCCAGAGGTTTAGGGGTTAATAAGTTTATTTAGTGGCGGCAGTGTCAGGAAGCGGCGGAATAGGGGTTAATATTTTTATTAGTGGTGGCGATGTCGGGAGCAGCAGATTAGGGGTTAATAGATTTATTATAGTGGTGGCGATGCGGGAGGGTGGCAGTTTAAGGGTTAATAGGTAGTATATGGGTGTTAGTAAACTTTGTAGCAGTTTAGTGGGTATAAATAAAGTTGGGAAAAAAACGGAATAACAGCGTCATCGATGACTGTTAGTTCACAAGAGTCCGATGCTCATCACCCCGTACTTGGTGCGCTGGTTTTTTACTGCTTTTTTTATAAATATGGAGATCGTATTCAGATCCACGGCAGGGATGTCTGGCGAGCGTATTGACGCTGGCGAATGCACTTAGATTGACGCTTTGATAAATAGACAAAAAGACAAATGCATATAATATGTTCAATATATTGTACAAATTATTTTGATGATATTTTGTTTCACAGTTTATTTAAAATGTTTACATATATATATATATATATATATATATTTTCATTTATTTAAAGTGTTTATATATATATATATATATATATATATATTTTCATCTAAATTGTCATTGCTTATTGTTCTTGTTTTTCAGTGCCACAGTAAGTGTATTTAAGAAACATTAATTTTGTTGTATATATTTTTAGATACTAGTATAGTGTTGTATTTTTAATTAATGAATTGAATCATCAACAGGTGCACTTTCCCTTTAAATAGGGAGTGTGCACCAAGCAAGCTAACCCTACGATTAAGTGCTCAATGGAGCACGAAACTAGTCAAGGAGTTTGCTAGCCTTGTACCGGTTTAAATTCTATGTCTAATAAAGATTGATTATATTTTTATATTAGCCCTCTGATTCCTCTTTAAAGTGCTGCTGCCTTACTTTATTCAACATTTGATAAATAGACCCCTAGGGGTTTATGTTAGGGTGTTAGGTTTAAATGTAACTTTCATTTCCCCATAGATATCAATGGGGTTGCGTTACGGCAATCGCCATTTCGCACTTCAGGTGTTAGTTTTTTTTCTAACACTCTCTCCCCATTGATGACTATGGAGGAAAGCGTGCAAGAACACGTCAAAGCAGCCCTTGGCTTTTGTGCGGTATAGAGCTTAACGCCACCATATCACATTCGTTTCGCACCCTGTTTAGCGCAAAACTCGTAATCTAGGTGAAAGATAGCAAAAGAACGAAGAAAAATTGATAATAGGAGTAAAATAGAAAGTTGCTTAAAATTGCATGCTCTATCTGAATCATGAAAGAAACAATTTGAGTTCAGTGTCCCTTTAAGGTGCATCAAAAATTGTAACAAAACTCTTCACCAAAAATCGTATTTTATCAAAAATTTTAAATTTGTATGTAAACTTACACAGGAATAAATCATATTAAATTTACAGAGTAACATACTGACATAGTAGATGAGGTTGAAAAAAGACTGAAGTCCATCGAGTTCAACCTATACAAATCTTAACATACCATATTGTTCCGAGTATAGGCCGCACTTTTTTCCGCTAATTTCAATCTTTAAATTCAGGGTGCAGCCTATAATCAGGCGCGTTGGTAAGTTACGCAGTTGTCTATTGCGGCAGATTGAGGGGGGAGGCTGTCCTGCCTGAGCCCTACATACCGGTATACTGGTCTGCAGATTTACTGAACAGTGATGTAATCCGACTACACTACCTACCTACAGGAGATCGTAATTATTGAGCTTGCCTTACTTAACCCCTTTCTCAGGCACATCACTTCCTGTTCTCCTACCACTATATTTATATCAACATAGAGGAGAAAAAAGTGGACGGGCGAAGGAGAAACAGTATTGCAACTGCTAAAATCAGCGATCAGCTTAAGCGGCGGTCGCCGCATGGGACAAGTTACCAGTACTTAAATCAGATGGACTCTTAGTAATAGTAATTATTGCTGCTCTGACAATCATGCTTTTACACATGGTGCTGGTCCCACTGTGATGGTCACGGAGTCCCAGCTGCTGGTGCCGCCTCAGTCACAATGCTTGCTGTGCACAGAGCAATTTAAGAAAATGTGCTGCTTGCCTAAGTTGCCTTTTAGTGCTAATCTATTGTTTTTTCTCTGCTTCAATAGCCTGTCCCGTTTTCCGAGTGCTCCAGCGCCAAAGCACACTCACAGGGTAACCTAATGAAGCATAGAAAAAAAATAATAGATTAGTTAGCAGGGAACTTAAGCGAGCAGCACACTTCCTTAAATTTAATTTAAAATTCTGTTGCTCCCCCACCCCCTCACTTGTTCCTCTTCTGTGTTGATATGAAAATAGTGGGATGAGAACAGGGAGTGACATGCTGGACAAGGGGTTAAGGAAGGCAAGTCCAATAATTACGTCTTCTGGATTGTGGAATCCCCAACAACAATCAAAGGCTAGTGAACACTTAAATTGTTAATGCCATGAAAAAAAAATATATCACTTTACTACTACTAATTCTACTAATGTGTATATTTTCTTTACAAGTTAAAAATGTAATTTCTTAAAAATGGCCCCAAACTTTAAGGGTGCAGCCTATAATCAGGTGCAGCCTATACTCGGAACAATACGGTACTTAAAGAAAAGCTCCAGAAGATCTTAAATTAATCTCATTAAAATAGGTGACCCATTTAACACAAGAATTCTGTTTCCACAAAGAAATGTATTTAAAAAATGTTGATGCTGGGGCGTGTCCAAGCAGCGATCTTGAGCGGTCGCACATTTCTTGAGCTCCGGGTGAAGAGCTGTTAATTTGCCGGTAATAGTTCGATAGTTACAGCAAAGTGAGCTTCCATGACTCGTTTCATGTGAATACAAGATAAAGCATTCAAAGATTTTTTCAGTTGGCTGTATTGATGACCCCAGGGCGGAAAAGGACTTTAGAGGCCTGCAGTGACGGCACATTCGCAGGCTGCGTCTCCCCCCCGGATTCTTCTGGGGTGTACGGCTGGAGCTATTTTCGCTTTTGAATAGAATTGGCACATCAGCCTGCTCTACAACGTTGACAGTGTACTTCTAAGCAGCACGATACAACCTTGCTACTAAGCCCTACAGCTAAAATGCGAGACAAGTCTCTTACTGATAGGTGGGACGAGATCCTTGCCAAGATGGAAGACCTCTTTATGCCCTTGATAGAGAAGGCGCTGTCAGAGAGCGAATTACAACTCCTTACAGAAAGTCTGTCTGACGCTGCAGATTTAGAGCAACTTCAATTGCAGCCCAAGGATAAACGGCCCGAATCACATACAAATCCTATGTGGGACAGTGAACCTATCACTCAGAGAAAAGGAGAGCCCCGGTCACAGGACTGCATCCCATTACCTTTATTTACCCCAGCGGCTCTGACTAGAATCATAGAAGGAGTCTCTTGGAACGGCTTAAAAGAAACACATTCACACTTAGTTCAGAGCGTTGAAACCCAGCAACGCACCTACCAAGTGAAGATGGCGCCCGGAACAGCTACAGTAATAAGTTGCAGCAGTAAAGTCTTCAAAGAAGGCGCAGAGAAACCTCTTGGATATAATCCGAAGACTTCAAGTCTGCCTGACCAGATCAGATTTGAGCCGGAGTCGGCGGCACTGCCCTGGAGCCCAGGGGGGAGCTCCGGGGAGTCCGCGATCCCTGAAGCAGTAAATCTCTTGATCTCTAACGATCCTCCAGAAACCCACTCAGGCAGATATAGATCTCAAAGTACAGTGCAGAAGAAAACCCAGCTTATTTCTAACCGCACCAGGATTAAAGCCAAGAAGGGGCTTCAAATACGGGTGTTTGCTGTTGATCAGCAGAAGGCATGCAGTGTACATAAAATGGAGACTTTTGGGACTTTAGCTAAGTATCTCAGCTCTGGTAGAGATTAAACATAAATATTGTGTTCAGTTATTAGAAAGTTTTTTATATATGTGTATGGGAATTGGGGGTTGTTTGGAGGGCACTGTTTTCATTATGTTATCAATCTTCTATATACAACTTCACTATAGTTCTTTCCTTTTTTAATATATAATGGAAGGGTGGAGTAAGGCCCTTTTTCTAGGCAATAATGTTAGCAGACGTTATCATCTTGCATGTATATAGGGCTGCATAGCAACATGCCCTCGCTCTTCTTTACATTTGACAGTAGTGAGTTCTGGGGGTTTGGGGGGGCCTCCCGGGCAAAACTTAGCTTTCCCCGTAAAGAAGGCGGGCCTCCAGAATCTAGGACAGTCTAGATAAGATGGCGGTGCAGGTTTGATAGTTTGATCTAGTGGTCTACGGCCGGGACCATGGGACAGACATAAAATTCACAGAATACCGCGCCTAAGTTAGCTTAGACAACCCCAGACATATACATGAATTAGTAGTGCAGCTTTTTACATGCAGTTATTACCCTGTCAGCTTGTTTTATGTATACAGCAACCCAAGCTATACCTCAGTTCTGAAATCATAGACCAACTAACATGAATATGATTATGTATTAAATATCTAGAAAGATGGCAAAAACTGTACACATAGCTGTTTATTAATGCTGCTCCTATATATTAGAGGTTCGTATTGTTCTTTATTATAACTGTTTTATGGATAATGATTTGTGGCGATGTGCCTTATGTATGCCCTGTGTTTAGCTCCAGCCCCAGCATCTGGATTATAACTTGTCTCTAAAATATTTGTAATGTTCTCTTTCTAGCAGGATGCTGCTTTTTTGTTTTCTCTTTTAATTTTGTTAGTATTAAATCCCCTGGACTTTATCTGTGCTTCACCCTGAAAGGTCCAAAAGTGACCCACTATACCAAATTAGGGGAAGAAAATCGAGGACTATAACTTTATACATCTATCTTTGCAAAGATTTATGGACCCCAATTTGTGACATGTGTATAATTTTATATTGTATGTCTTTTTTTTTTATGTCCTCAATAAAAATATTAAAAAAAAAAAAAAAAAAAAAAATGTTGATGCTGCTAGAGATTAAATCTCCTTTCTCCAGCCTTAAATTTTGACCTCTTGTCACAAACAATTTTCTTGGAATAAACAGAGCTTCTGCTATCTCTGTATATGGGCCATCAATATATTTATATACAGTGGGGCAAGAAAAGTATTTAGTCAGCCACCAATTGTGCAAGTTCTCCCACTTAAGAAGATGAGAGAGAGGCCTGTAATTTTCATCATAGGTAAACCTCAACTATGAGAGACAAAATGTGGAAACAAATCCAGACAATCACATTGTCTGATTTGGAAAGAATTTATTTGCATATTATGGTGGAAAATAAGTATTTGGTCACCTACAAACAAGCAAGATTTCTTCTTTAAGAGGCTCTTCTGTCCTCCACTCATTACCTGTATTAATGGCACCTGTTTGAACTTGTTATCAGTATAAAAGACACCTGTCCACAACCTCAAACAGTCACACTCCAAACTCCACTATGGTGAAGACCAAAGAGCTGTCGAAGGACACCAGAAACAAAATTGTAGACCTGCACCAGGCTGGGAAGACTGAATTTGCTTATACCTATGATGAAAATTACAGGCCTCTCTCATCTTCTTAAGTGGGAGAACTTGCACAATTGGTAACTGTAACTGTAAAGTAATCATGTCACCTCTCAAGTAGGACATTCGAAAAATGAAACGAATTTTAACACATTCTTTCGAATCGAATTTAGAATGTTTACATAACATTCTAACATTCGATTTTTGAATGTTCGGTTTCGAATTTTACGATTACATTCGAAAATATTCATTTTGAAAAATTCAAATTTATATTTGTAATAGTATTTCTAATGCTTTCTTTAAATGTAATATTCAAATTATGCAATATTCTATATAGAAACATTCAAAATTATATGTATCTATTATGTATCAATTTACTAGATTCCCTCCCTACCACATGAACTATTGAACTTCTGAATAGTATTTGTTAAATAGAATGTTAAAGGGACAGTCTACACCATAATTGTTATTGTTTTAAAAGATAGATAATCCCTTGTTTACCCATCCCCTAGTTTTGCATAACCAACAGTTATATTTATATATTTTTTACCTCTGTGATTATCTTGTATCTAAGTATCTGCAGACTGCCCCTTTATTTGTTCTTTTGACAGACTTGCAGTTTAGCCAATCAGTGATGGCTCCCAGGTTACTTCACGTGCACAAGCACAGTGTTATCTATATGAAAAACATGAACTAACACCCTCTAGTGGTGAAAAACCTGTTAAAATGCATTCTTAAGAGGCGGCCTTCAAGGTCTAAGAAATTAGCATATGAAACTCCTAAGTTAAGCTTTCAACTAAGAATACCAAGAGAACAAAGAAAAATTGGTGATAAAAGTAAATTGGAAAATTGTTTAAAATTACATGCTTTATCGGAATCATGAAAGTTTTTTTTGGACTAGACTGTCCCTTTAAATTCAAAATTTCGAATGTGGACATTCGATATAATTATAAACATTCGAATTCGAAAGTGACATTCGAAAACTGTAAATAGCATTCGATTAGAGAATTTTTAAGAATATTCGTTCTTATCAACATTCGGATTTATAATTCGAATTTCGGTAATAACATTCGTTCTAACATTCGAATTTGAAAATTTACACATTCACCCATCTCTACTCTCAAACGCCTTTTTCTAGAGAAAACAGATTTGGTTAACCTCTCCTTATAGCTTAAATTCCCCATTCCCCTTATTAGTTTTGTGGCCCTTCTCTGAACTTTTTTAGGGTCTGAAATGTTTTTTTTTTAGATCAGTCCCAAGAACTGCACTCTATACTCAAGGTGAGGTCTTACCAGGCATTTATATAGTGACAGAATTATGCTTTTCTACCTTGCATCAATGCCTCTTTTAATACATAATAATATCTTATTAACCTTAGAAGCCTCTGCCCTGCATTGTGCACTCATCTTTAGCTTGTTATCTATTACTACTCCCAAATCCCTCTCCTGCTCTGTTTGGATATGTCTATTTATGTTTAAATAATACATTGCCTGCTTATTTGTACAAACAAAATATAGAACCTTACATTTCATAGTATTAAAGATAATTCTTAATTTACCTGCCCATTCTTCTGATTTTTTTAGATCCCTTTGTAGCATAATTTCATCCTGCACTGACCTAATAACCTTACTCAACTTTGTATCATCTGCAAAAAGAGATGTTGCTATTTAAGTCCTTACTCTAAGGGGCCGATTCATCAAACCCCGTATGGAGCTTGATGCAGCTGTTTCCGCCCGAGCCTTCAGGCTCGCCGGAAACAGGAGTTAAGAAGCAGCGGTCTTAAGACTGCTGCTCCTTATCTCTTACGCCTCCTCTGAGGCAGCAGACATAAATCCGCCCGATCGCATACGATTGGGTTGATTGACACCCCCTGTTAGCAGCCGATTGTCCGTGTATCTGCAGGGGGCGGCATTGCAAAAGCTGTTCACTAGAACTGTTTGTGCAATGATAAATGCCGACAGCGTATGCTGTCTGCGATTATCGATGTGTGGTGGATTATCGATGTGTATATATATATATATATATATATATATATATATTGGATTTTTTTTTTTAAATTATTATTATTTTACAGTATTTCTGAAATGGGAAAGAAAAAAAATGTGTTTCATGTCCCTTTAAGGATTTTATATTACAATCTAACATGTTTAATTTGCCTTTAAAAATGTTATCTGTATTTTTTGTATATTTATATTTGCTTATATTCCAGCTCATGGTTCACTATAGTTTTTATTAAATGCTGTTTTAAACAACCATAATTTATTATATGCTATGTATTTCACTTGTATTTAACAGAATTGTAAAGGGCACACAGTTGCTATTCTCTGGCCCCTGGGTTGTACTTACCCCTGGGCCAAAAGTTGCCTGCTCTCCCCTGCTCCCTGCATTCTGCATTAAAGGCTAAGTAAACTAGTTTACCCATCAACCCAAACTGTCTCATTTCAAGCACTATGTCTACTACTGCACATTATTGAAACAAAAATTGATTTTCCCATTGTACTGTATTTGTAATTGACACTCAAGTCAAAATTAAAGTTTCATGATTCAGATAGATCACACCTATTTAAACAACTTTCCAATTTAATTACATGAACACAATGTGCACAGTCTTTTTATATTTGCACATTTTGAGTCACCAGCTCCTACTGAGCATGTGCAAGAATTCACAGAATATATGTATATGCCTTTGTGATGGCTGTCACAGGATACAGGGGGAGTAGAAATAGACATAACTTTGAAATTTGTCAGAACAAAATCTATTTCTCATTTGAAATTGAGATCAAATGCTATTGCATGGTCTTTTTATCATGCATTTGTTGATTATGCAAATCTACTGTATTTACTGTTCCTTTAACTAATTCAAATGGAAATCTTTCTAATGGATTGGAAAGCTATTGGCAAAAACTACTCAAGTTTGTATGACAAAAACTAATAGGTTGGAATGAAGCCAACATTTGGTAATACAGTTTTGTTTCCACACCAAGGAATTAAAAAACAGTGTTACATACATATACATAGTGTTACATACATATACATATAACAGTGTTACATACATATACATATTACAGTGTTACATACATATACATATTACAGTGTTACATACATATACATAGTGTTACATACATATACATATAACAGTGTTACATACATATACATAGTGTTACATACATATACATATTACAGTGTTACATACATATACATATTACAGTGTTACATACATATACATAGTGTTACATACATATACATAGTGTTACATACATATACATATAACAGTGTTACATACATATACATATTACAGTGTTACATACATATACATATTACAGTGTTACATACATATACATAGTGTTACATACATATACATATAACAGTGTTACATACATATACATATTACAGTGTTACATACATATACATATTACAGTGTTACATACATATACATATTACAGTGTTACATACATATACATAGTGTTACATACATATACATAGTGTTACATACATATACATATAACAGTGTTACATACATATACATATTACAGTGTTACATACATATACATAGTGTTACATACATATACATAGTGTTACATACATATACATATTACAGTGTTACATACATATACATATTACAGTGTTACATACATATACATAGTGTTACATACATATACATAGTGTTACATACATATACATATAACAGTGTTACATACATATACATATTACAGTGTTACATACATATACATATTACAGTGTTACATACATATACATAGTGTTACATACATATACATATAACAGTGTTACATACATATACATATTACAGTGTTACATACATATACATATTACAGTGTTACATACATATACATAGTGTTACATACATATACATAGTGTTACATACATATACATATAACAGTGTTACATACATATACATATTACAGTGTTACATACATATACATATTACAGTGTTACATACATATACATATAACAGTGTTACATACATATACATATAACAGTGTTATACATATACATATAACAGTGTTACATACATATAACAGTGTTACATACATATACATATAGCAGTGTTACATACATATACATATAACAGTGTTACAAACATATACATATAACAGTGTTACATACATATACATATAGCAGTGTTGCATACATATACATATAACAGTGTTACATACATATACATATAACAGTGTTACATACATATACATATAACAGTGTTACATACATATACATATAACAGTGTTACATACATATACATATAACAGTGTTACATACATATACATAGTGTTACATACATATACATAGTGTTACATACATATACATAGTGTTACATACATATACATATAACAGTGTTACATACATATACATATAACAGTGTTACATACATATACATATAACAGTGTTACATACATATACATAGTGTTACATACATATACATAGTGTTACATACATATAACAGTGTTACATACATATACATATAACAGCATTACATACAAATACATATAACAGTGTTACATACATATAGATATAACAGTGTTACATACATATACATATAACAGTGTTACATGCATATACATATAGCAGTGTTACATACATATACATATAACAGTGTTACGTACATATACATATAATAGTGTTACATACATATACATATAACAGTGTTACATACATATACATATAACAGTGTTACATACCTATACATATACAGTGGGGCAAAAAAGTATTTAGTCAGCCACCAATTGTGCAAGTTCTCCCACTTAAGAAGATGAGAGAGAGGCCTGTAATTTTCATCATAGGTATACCTCAACTATGAGAGACAAAATGTGGAAACAAATCCAGACACATCACATTGTCTGATTTGGAAATAATTTATTTGCAAATTATGATGGAAAATAAGTATTTGGTCAAATACAGTTTTGTTTCCACACCAAGGAATTAAAAAACAGTGTTACATACATATAACAGTGTTACATACATATACATATTACAGTGTTACATACATATACATATTACAGTGTTACATACATATAACAGTGTTACATACATATACATATTACAGTGTTACATACATATACATATTACAGTGTTACATACATATACATATAACAGTGTTACATACATATACATATAATAGTGTTACATACATATACATATAACAGTGTTACATACATATAACAGTGTTACATACATATACATATAACAGTGTTACATACATATACATATAACAGTGTTACATACATATACATATAGCAGTGTTACATACATATACATATAACAGTGTTACATACATATACATATAACAGTTATACATATACATATAACAGTGTTACATACATATAACAGTGTTACATACATATACATATAGCAGTGTTACATACATATACATATAACAGTGTTACATACATATACATATAACAGTGTTACATACATATACATATAACAGTGTTAGATACATATACATATAACAGTGTTACATACATATACATATAACAGTGTTACATACATATACATACATATACATAGTGTTACATACATATACATATAACAGTGTTACATACATATACATATAACAGTGTTACATACATATACATAGTGTTACATACATATACATAGTGTTACATACATATACATATAACAGTGTTACATACATATACATATAACATCGTTACATACAAATACATATAACAGTGTTACATACATATACATATAACAGCGTTACATACAAATACATATAACAGTGTTACATACATATACATATAACAGTGTTACATACATATACATATAGCAGTGTTACATACATACACATGTAACAGTGTTACGTACATATACATATAATAGTGTTACATACATATACATATAACAGTGTTACATACATATACATATAACAGTGTTACATACCTATACATATACAGTGGGGCAAAAAAGTATTTAGTCAGCCACCAATTGTGCAAGTTCTCCCACTTAAGAAGATGAGAGAGAGGCCTGTAATTTTCATCATAGGTATACCTCAACTATGAGAGACAAAATGTGGAAACAAATCCAGACACATCACATTGTCTGATTTGGAAATAATTTATTTGCAAATTATGATGGAAAATAAGTATTTGGTCAATATCAAAAGTTCATCTCAATACTTATCCTTTGTTGGCAATGACAGAGGTCAAACGTTTTCTGTAAGTCTTCACAAGGTTGTCACACACTGTTGCTGGTATGTTGGCCCATTCCTGCATGCAGATATCCTCTAAAGCAGTGATGTTTTGGGGCTTTCGCTGGGCATCACAGACTTTCAACTCCCTCCAAAGGTTTTCTATGGGGTTGTCATGCTGAAAGACCCAGCCACGTTTCATCTTCAATGCCCTTGCTGATGGAAGGAGGTTTGCACTCAAAATCTCACGATACATGGCCCCATTCATTCTTTCATGTACACGGATCAGTCGTCCTGTTCCCTTTGCAGAGAAACAGCCCCAAAGCATGATGTTGCCACCCCCATGCTTCACAGTAGGTATGGTGTTCTTTGGTTGCAACTCAGCATTCTCTCTCCTCCAAACACGATGAGTTGTGTTTCTACCAAACAGGTCTTCTTTGGTTTCATCTGACCATATGACATTCTCCCAATCTACTTCTGGATCTAGCATACTTCAGATGGGCCCGGACATGTACTGGCTTAAGCAGGGGGACACGTCTGGCACTGCAGGATCTGAGCCCCTGGCAGCGTAGTGTGTTACTGATGGTAGCCTTTGTTACGTTGGTCCCAGCTCTCTGCAGGTCATTCACTAGGTCCCCCCGTTTGGTTCTGGGATGTTTGCTCACCGTTCTTGTGATCATTTTGACCCCACGGGGTGAGATCTTGCGTGGAGCCCCAGATCGAGGGAGATTATCAGTGGTCTTGTATGTCTTCCATTTTCTAATTATTACTCCCACCGTTGATTTCTTTACACCAAGCTGCTTGCCTATTGCAAATTCAGTCTTCCCAGCCTGGTGCAGGTCTACAATTTTGTTTCTGGTGTCCTTCGACAGCTCTTTGGTCTTCACCATAGTAGAGTTTGGAGTGTGACTGTTTGAGGTTGTGGACAGGTGTCTTTTATACGGATAACAAGTTCAAATAGGTGCCATTAATACAGGTAATGAGTGGAGGACAGAGGAGCCTCTTAAAGAAGAAGATACAGGTCTGTGAGAACAAGAAATCTAGCTTGTTTGTAGGTGACCAAATACTTATTTTCCACCATAATATGCAAATAAATTCTTTCCAAATCAGACAATGTCATTGTCTGGATTTGTTTATACATTTTGTCTCTCATAGTTGAGGTATACCTATGATGAAAATTACAGGCCTCTCTCATCTTCTTAAGTGGGAGAACTTGCACAATTGGTGGCTGACTAAATACTTTTTTGCCCCACTGTAACAGTGTTACATAAATATACATATAACAGTGTTACATAAATATACATATAACAGTGTTACATACATATACATATAACAGTGTTACATACATATACATATAACAGTGTTACATACATATACATATAACAGTGTTACATACATATACATATAGCAGTTACATATTAACAGTGTTACATACATATAAATATAACAGTGTTACATACATATAACAGTGTTACATACATATAACAGTGTTACATACATATAACAGTGTTACATACATATACATATAACAGTGTTAAATACATATAACAGTGTTACATACATATACATATAACAGTGTTACATACATATTACAGTGTTACATACATATAACAGTGTTACATACATATACATATTACAGTGTTACATACATATAACAGTGTTACATACATATACATATAACAGTGTTACATACATATAACAGTGTTACATACATATACATATAACAGTGTTACATACATATAACAGTGTTACATACATATAAATATAACAGTGTTACATACATATAACAGTGTTACATACATATACATACAACAGTGTTATATGTATATGCGCTTCTGAAATAAATATACTCAGGTCAACCACATTGTCAAATTCATAAGATTAGTATAATTTTTAATTCAGCATCATGCTTCATATTAAGTTGTGGCAGCAAGATAGCAGTTACATACATATAACAGTGTTACATACATATAAATATAACAGTGTTACATACATATAACAGTGTTACATACATATAACAGTGTTACATATATATAACAGTGTTACATACATATAACAGTGTTACATACATATACATATAACAGTGTTAAATACATATAACAGTGTTACATACATATACATATAACAGTGTTACATACATATTACAGTGTTACATACATATAACAGTGTTACATACATATACATATTACAGTGTTACATACATATAACAGTGTTACATACATATACATATAACAGTGTTACATACATATAACAGTGTTACATACATATAAATATAACAGTGTTACAAACATATAACAGTGTTACATACATATACATATAACAGTGTTAAATACATATAACAGTGTTACATACATATACATATAACAGTGTTACATACATATTACAGTGTTACATACATATAACAGTGTTACATACATATACATATTACAGTGTTACATACATATAACAGTGTTACATACATATACATATAACAGTGTTACATACATATAACAGTGTTACATACATATACATATAACAGTGTTACATACATATAACAGTGTTACATACATATAACAGTGTTACATACATATACATATAACAGTGTTACATACATATAACAGTGTTACATACATATAACAGTGTTACATACATATACATATAACAGTGTTACATACATATAACAGTGTTACATACATATACATACAACAGTGTTATATGTATATGCGCTTCTGAAATAAATATACTCAGGTCAACCACATTGTCAAATTCATAAGATTAGTATAATTTTTAACTCAGCATCATGCCTCATATTAAGTTGTGGCAGCAAGATATGAAGCATGATGCCGAGTTTAAAATTATACTAGTACAGCTAATTGGCTGAAATTTGCAATTTTCACCCAATAATATAAATAGAAATGTATACATATGATTTTATTTACTCACGTTTTCATTGGTTAGTCGTCTGATTTGTTCATTAAGAACATTGTCGCTGTCAGTGTCCATAAGTGTCATGTAGTAAAATGCAGCTTTTGATAGGGAGAGAAAATAACAGGAGAAATGTTCAGCTAAAGCTGCATAAGTTTACAACCTGACAAACAGTTGCTATGGATGCAGATTTGTGCACATGGGATCAGAGTTGCTATGGATCCTTATTTGTATACATAGGAGATTGAAAAGTTACAACACAAAGGGAGGGGCAAAAGATCATTGTGAAAAGGATAGTCAGATGCGTATAACTAATACAGGTTAATCCTGAAATTCATTGCTGTGTTAATCATGGGAAAAACGGTCCTTTTAAATATACTGCAGGTCCCTGCTTATGTACAATTCAAGGACACTAAAAAAAATAAGCAGGGAGTCAGAATTAAAGGGACATGAAACCCATTTTTTTTATTTCATGATACAGTGATTTTAAACACCTTTACAATTGATTTCAAATTTGCTTAATTTTTTTGTTATCCTTAGCTACAAATTATACCTAGGTAGGCTTAATAGCAGCAATGCATTACTGGGAGCTAGCTGCTGACTGGTGGAAAAATGGAAAGTTGTTTAAAATCACTTGCTCTATCTGAATCATGAAATAAAAAAAATTTCAACAACATTTTATTTCCATTTTCAGTTTCTTCTCAGTGTTTTTATCAGGAACGGCTCCAGGCGGGTGCGATGGGTGCAATGCACTTGGCCCCACACTTTGACGGCCTCGTCCTACAGGTGACTAGGGTTGCCACCCGCCCCAGTATCACCGGGACAGTCCCAGCCTGACCCTCTATGTCCCGTGTCCCGGAACTACCCTCAAATGCCCTGGGCTAAGAACTTTTCTGGCGCAGCAAGCAGCAGTTAGCAGAGATTTAAAAAAAAAAAATAGCTGGCCAGGGGAGCTCTTAGCCCAGGGTTACTAAACTACCGGGTAGTTGGAGTATGGAGCAGACTAGAGAAGGATGGTGTGGGAGGGGGGAAGAAGGTCGAGGAGGGGATTTGTCACATCCTGCTGAGTCTCTGAGAGCGGGAGAGTCAGAGAGAGGTCAGGCGTTGATGCGGTGGGCTGGCTGTGGGCTGCAAGGGACGACCATCTTCTCAGTAAGTAAACTTCAAGTGAACACCCCTGTAATACAAGTTACAACTGATCCCGATATCCGGCCCTGATCCTCGACTGTCCCACGGTACTTCTGCATTGCTTTATATCAACAACATTTGCCCATTAGCCCAGAAACGTTGTCATTGTCAACATCATTCTTATACCTAGTTCTTGCATGATCATCTCATACAATCATCCCTGCACCTATAATGCCTGTACCTACCTCCATTCGTGCCTCTTTAACTCATTATGTACACTTTATTGCCATTCTTTTAATAATATTTTTAAGCATTGGGTTCCTTTAATTCATTTGGCAAACCGTCCTGAGAGCCATGACGTGACTGTTCGCTGCTGTACACATTGTTTTCCTGTGCTTCATTCATTTGCAGTTCTGCATTACTTCATACATATATATATATATATACTTCATCCAATTATAGACCAGCACTCTCCAAAAAAATAAGGCAATTATCCAGGGTGCTCCTGAACATTCGTATATCTACACTTCAAAAATAGACAGGCACTCTCCAGGAATTAAATCCAAACTTTTTTCTTTTTATTGTGATGTTTCGGGGTATTTAGCCCCTTCCTCAGACAGAAAAATACATGTATGTAATATGTATTTTTCTGTCTGAGGAAGGGGCTAAATACCCCGAAACGTCACAATAAAAAGAAAAAACTTTGGATTTAATACCGGAGAGTGCCTGTCTATTTTGGAAGTGTATATATATATGCAAATTGAGGGTTAAAAAAGGGAAATACTGCCAGTAACATGTTAACTGTACATACCACAGTATCAAACATCCGCACAGGGCAGAAGAAGGTGAGTTCAGGATGCTGCTTAAATTTTATTTTGAGTAAAAAGGAACTACTAAGTTTCCATTGGCAAAAATATAGGCCTGAAGACAGTATAAGATCAAAAATAAATACATTGCTTTGTTTTTTTATTAAAGAAAATAACATTATTTGACTTAGAATTCTATGTTTATATATATTGATTTCATATTGAATTTGAGGCTGTGATAAACCACGCCCCAAGCCACGCCCCAAACCACACCCTTAGACACCCCCTCCTTGCGTATTTAAAAAGTGTCCAGTCATTTTCTGGGCAAATGGTGGCAACCCTACAGGTGACAGATGTGACTAGCCGGTATTTTAAATTTATAAAATGAGGGCCGGAATCATGTGCTTTCAGCAGGGCAGGAGGGGGTGAAGTGTATGTGTGGCTGAGCCAGGAGGCAGCCGCCATTACAAATAAAACCAGCATGCTTGCAGAACTACCATGACACAATGAAGTCATGGATTGGCGAGTGCTTAGGTTGAGGCTTCTGACTTCATAAACTGACAGCTGCACCAGCCAATTACCTTTGAAGGAACTCGGGAGCAAGGCATGCTGGTAGCAGTTCCTCTAATCTCACTCATGCTAGCAAAACTGTAAAGACAGCAGCTTTGAGAGCAAGTCCTGCATGATAACAGGCAAAAGCCAGGGACCTCAGCTATAGCAGAAGTATTTCCTTTGTTAAAAATAAGAAAAGTAAATGATCTGTATAATAAAGTATGCACATAAATTATTGTAATTATTCCTATTTAAAAATTATTCATTTCAAGTTCTCATAGCTCTCTCACTATATCTATCTTCATCTCACTATGTCTATTTATTTATCTATTCTGCATCTCACTGTCTGTCTACCTATATCAATCTAGCTATCTATTTATCTATCTAATCTGTCTGTCTGTCTAATTTATCTATCACTATCTGTCTTTGTCTGTCTATTTCTATCTATCTGTCTATCTAGACACATGGAGATCTATATCTATCTCCATGTGTCTATCTCTATCCCTATATATCTGTCTGTCTTTCTATCAATATCCATCTCACTATCTCTGTATATCTGTCTGTATGTCTATTTGTCTCTACCTTTATCTGTCTATCTAGCTATCTATCTCTCCCTCCTCATCTCACTGTCTCTATCTCTCTGTCTATCTCTATTACTATGTCTATCTGTCTATTTATCTTTCTCTCTCTATCTACCTATCTATCTATCTATCTATCTATCCATCTCTGTCTGTCTATATCACTATCTGTCTTTCTATCTATCCATCTCACTTTCTCTGTATATCTTTCTCTCCCTCTCCATCTCACAATCTCTATCTATTTATCTGTATGTCTATCTCCCTGTCACGCTATTTATCTGTATGTCTATCTCCCTGTCACACTATTTATCTGAATGTCTATCTCCCTGTCACACTATTTATCGATCGCTCTCCATCTCACTATCTCTATTTGTCTATATGTCTATAACTTTCTTTATCTCTCTCTCTCTATTAATCTCCAGTTTTTTCTCATCTGTCTGTATACCCACATAGCTTCAAAATAATACATTATTCTACATATATATGCAAAAGAGAAGAGAGTAGCAGATTCAATTAACAGAAGCCCTGAGAGAGAGGATTTAATTCCCCTGTCTTTCAGGTGGTGCTGGATGCAGAAATGAATTAAGTAAATACAAAACTAGTGAAAGAGCTTCCCTGAAGCACTCCTAAAGAATAAGCAATGATTACCAATCTAAAAAGGTCCCATCCCACAAGACAGGTGGGAAAGATAAAACTTTACTTTTAATATCTAATGAGAGATAAAAATAAAACACACTTTATAAAAACATCCTAAAAGGAATTAAAAATAGATACAAGCATGTGCGGTCAAATGAACAAATTATTATCTATAGCAACCTATAAAAGTTTATCAGATATCAGTCAAGTACAAAGTGGGTAACTATCCCCATTCAGCTCTGTTACACATAGCAAAAGGTCCCTAACTGTGGTCTATCAGTGACTCATAAGCCTCCCAGCATAATAGGATGACAATCTGCTATGCTCACGTGTGACCCCAGTGCAATTACTTAAAAATGACTGGGTGTTCCTGTACTATTCTGAATAAAAAAAACATATAAATCAAAACAATATTACCAAATCTGTGCGGTTCCAAAAAAGACCATAGAGACCCTTGGCCAGGACCAGACCATGCCAGAAATGCCTTAGATTGTTGTTCACATTTATCAATCCAGCTAGAAGTGAGTTGAATGTATTAAAACATTTGCTACTATGTTGTGTTCTATGTTACCCTAGAATGTGTGAGCTTTCCTTTCTTCAGTTTCTCAGTTAGCTCCATTTCTAAATTTAAGATTCTGAAATTGTATGCTCCTTGCCTAGAGAGCATCAACATAATCTATTTTATTATACTACATATATAGATTATGTGTATGCAAAAACTCTCAGGGACTGCAGTGCCTAATGAGATTATGTAATACATCACATTGGTTGCTTGGAGATACATACTTATATATGTTTAGGGAGGCTGAGGTGGTTGTAGTATATTTAGAGGAGGGAGTAATAAGATGAAAGTTTAGTACTGTATGTGTGTATGTATGAAAACTTACTGTGCGTATGTATGCATTTATATGTACTGTATGTGTGTATGTATGAAAACTTACTGTGCGTATTTATGCATTTATATGTACTGTATGTGTGTATGTATGAAAATGTACTGTGCGTATTTATGCATTTATATGTACTGTATGTGTGTATGTATGAAAACTTACTGTGCGTATTTATGCATTTATATGTACTGTATGTGTGTATGTATGAAAACTTACTGTGCGTATTTATGCATTTATATGTACTGTATGTGTGTATGTATGAAAATGTACTGTGCGTATTTATGCATTTATATGTACTGTATGTGTGTATGTATGAAAACTTACTGTGCGTATTTATGCATTTATATGTACTGTATGTGTGTATGTATGAAAACTTACTGTGCGTATTTATGCATTTATATGTACTGTATGTGTGTATGTATGAAAACTTACTGTGCGTATTTATGCATTTATATGTACTGTATGTGTGTATGTATGAAAACTTACTGTGCGTATTTATGCATTTATATGTACTGTATGTGTGTATGTATGAAAACTTACTGTGCGTATTTATGCATTTATATGTACTGTATGTGTGTATGTATGAAAATGTACTGTGCGTATTTATGCATTTATATGTACTGTATGTATGTATGTAAATGTACTATATGTGTTTATGTATGTATATGTACTGTGTGTAGGTATGCATTTATGTGTATGTGTGTGTTTGTGTGCGTATGTACATATACTGTACTTTGTGTGTGCATATATATGTACTGTATGTGTGCATGTATATGTTTTCTATGAGTGTATGTGTGTATATGCACTGTGTGTGTATGTATTTATATATTCTGTATGTGTGTATGTATATGTACTGTGTGTGAAAATTTACTGTGTTTGTATGTAGATGGATGTGTGGATATATGTATGTATGTAACTGTATATGTACTGTGTATGTATGTACTGTATTTATATGTTCTGTATGTGTATGTATATGGATATATATGTACTGTATAGCGTGTATGTATATACACTGTATGTGTTTGTGTATGTACAGTA
The DNA here is from genome assembly GCF_027579735.1 of Bombina bombina. Taxonomy (NCBI): domain Eukaryota; kingdom Metazoa; phylum Chordata; class Amphibia; order Anura; family Bombinatoridae; genus Bombina; species Bombina bombina. Next base: position 102,877,500 of record NC_069509.1, read on the forward strand.
TATGTACTGTGTGTCTATGTAAATGTTGTGTATGTGTGTGTGTATGAATATGTACTGTATGTGTGAGCGTGTATTTGTATATATACTGTGTGTGTATGTTTATGTACTGCATGTATGTGTGTGTGTATTTGTATGTGTCTGTGTGTATGTAAGTAGTTGTGTTTGTGTGTCTGTATATGAAAACACTTCTTGCTTATATCCCTCAGCCCCCTTAAATACCATTGATTGATATAGGCTATTCCCTAGTTTCTCTGGGGTGTTGGAAAAGGCCTTTGGTTTATAGAGTTGTTATGTCAAACATTGTGTATGTATCTCTGCCTCAGTATGTGTCTGTGTGTGCTTGTGTTTGTGTATAACTTCCTGTCACTATGTCTGTTTGCCTCTTTGTCAATGGGGTAGATTTAACAAGGGTCAAATGGCCCTTGTTCCTCTTGTTTCAGGCTCGCCGCAAACAGCAGTTATGAAGCAGCGATCTAAAGACCGCTACTCCATAACTGGTCCGCTGTCTCTGAGGCTGCGCTCTTCAATCCGCCCGATCCTATACGATCGGGCTGATTGACACCCCCTGCTAGCGTATGCTGTTGGCATTTATCGGTGTGCAGCAGACATGATACGCTACATCCTATTATGTCCGTCTGCACTTTAATAAATCGGCCCCTATGGCCTCTATTTATCAAGCTGTCAACCGCAAATATGCTGGAATTCTGCAGCGTATTTGTGGCGAGCCTGATTCGCCTTAGTTATCAAAGGCTAGAGACTGGCAAAAATAGAATTTTGTGATGTAACATACGATCCGCCAGACTCAGTCCGACACAGATCGATGGTTACGTCACTCCAGATGTTCTGAACGCAAGTTCGGCACAATCTGACTACTTTTGGAAGTTATCAAGATCCTACCAGGTACGCTCAGCACTTTTCCGGCCCAGCGTACCTGGTTTTCAATCCGCCGCCCTGGAGGCGGCGGATGCCATAGGAATCAATGGGAGTCTGACAGCAGCGAAAGCTTATGTTCACTGCTGCCTGATATCCCATTGATTCCTATGGGAAATGTCTACACCTAACACCCTAACATGTAGCCCGAGTCTAAACACCCCTAATCTGCCCCCCCTACACTGCCGCCACCTACTTTATACTTATTAACCCCTAAACCGCCACTCCCGGATCCGAGATGTATTTAAATTATATTTAAATTATATTTAAGTTAGTGGGTGTTAGGGTTAGGGTTAGACTTAGGTTTAGGGGTTAATAACTTTATTATAGTGGCGGCGGTGTAGGGGGGGCAGATTAGGGGTTAATAAATATAATGTAGGTGGCGGTGGACTCTGTGAGTGGCGGTTTAGGGGTTAAACAATTTATTTAGTTGCAGCGGGGTCCGGGATCGGCAGGATAGGGGTTAATAACTTTATGTAGGTGGCGGCGGTATAGGGGGCGGCAGATTAGGGGTTAATAGGTATAATGTAGATGGCGGTGGGCTCCAGGAGCGGCGGTTTAGGGGTTAAACACTTTATTTAGTTGTGGCGGGCTCAGGGAGCGGCGGTTTAGGGATTAAACACTTTATTTAGTTGGGCGGGCTCCGGGAGCGGCGGTTTAGGGGGTAAACAGTATAGTATAGTGTGGGTGCTTAGTGACAGTATAGCAAGAAAGCTGTGAATAAGCCGAAGAGGAGGGAGATCGATGACTGTTAGTTAACAACAGTCCGCTGCTCATCGCACCGTACTTGGTACGCGGCTTTTTGACAGTTTTCTTGATAAATTTGGCAAACGTATTCAGGTCCGCGGCGGCGATGTTAGGCGATCTTAGGCGAGCGTATTGGGGCCTTCGAATGCAGGTAAGTAGACAGCTTGATAAATAGAGGACAATATGTCTATTTGGGGTGTTTCTTTGAGTCTGCCAGTGTGTATGTGTCTCTTCCTCTGGTTTTGTCTATCTGCCTGTGTTAGTCTGTCTCTGCCTGTCTATGTGTGTCTATCTCTGCCTTATCAAAAATGCTTTAGTCTACGAACTAAACACCTATATTTGACGCATGTGGAAAATTTGACACAACAATTCCAATCAATAATAAAACATTTTTTTTAAGTTTGTCAAGATTTTTGTTTGTATTTTCTAATATTACCCTTGAACCCCTTGGAAATATATTTAACCTGCATTGCTTTTTGTTTAACTATTTAATAAAGTTTGTTAAACCAAAAAAAGAGACAAAAAAAAAGTTTGTTTGCGTGCTTACCCGACTTGTGCCAAAAGCCGAAGTTAGAATATCGCAATAGTTTTAACGTATTCTCCCACAGACTTCAATAGAGCGCAAAAAGTTGGAAAAAAACCCAACAAGATGCGCAAACACGATTGCATTTTCTCAAGGGGTTAAAGAACCATTAAATACAGTACAACTGCATTGTCAACAAGTGAATAATAAAAATACAATGTTATAAAAGTAGATTTTTTTATGGCATATTTCAAAATGTAATTCAGTTCACTGCCCCAGATGCAGAACTACCATTGGTGCAGCAGGTGCTGGAGGGGGCCCATAACAGTCAGCTACTGCACTGCCCCCCCTGTTTCATATGACAGTCATCAGCCAATCAGTATTAGTCAAGCATAACAGTTAACATAGCTCTGAAGCCACGCTATCCCAAAAATTCAATTGTGCTGAGCTTTAAAACGAGTGTGAAGCACTGTGCGTGGCGTAAGAGTGTTGGGATTTGGACTGATTTAAAGGTGGCAACCCTAAATAGAGCAAGGTTTGATAGATTTTTTTTCAAAATCTAGGAGCCTGCTAAAAAAGAAAATATTTTTAGGGCAGAATGCTTTTCTCTACCGGTGTGCAGAATTCATGTAAAAGCATGCATAGATTTATTAGTTTATAGGCATTCACGGGTTAATATGAAAAATGCATTTTAAAAAAAGTGTTAAACAGTGTAACTTAATCAGTTAAATAATGTAGACCTATTAATAGCCTTTCCCTGCCTTTCACATAGCACATTTTCAAAAAAGAAAAAAATAACTTTGAAAATATAAATACAGCTACTCAGACATTTCAAATAGTAATCTTGCCCTTTATCTGCTATGTGCAGCTAGCGCAAAGTTGCCAACATCTGAACAAAAACAGAGCCACGCCTATTTATGGTTTGCATAGTCCCGCCCACTCCAATTCACTCCAAAACAAGCACATCAAATACTAATAGTATAATTTAGCCATACTTATTGCTTGAAGGGAATAGGAAGTCAAAATTAATCTTTCAGAATTCATGTAAATTTTAAATTCACTTCTATTATCAAATGTACGTTGTTCTTTTGGGTACCTTACCTTTGCAGTAAAGCATAACTGGAAGTTAGATGTTAATTGGTGGTTACACATTTGTTTATTGGCATTTACTCTCCAAGGCCTCAATTACATACTTGGTGACTTGCGCAAAGCACCAGCGTCACTAATTTTTTGTCTAATCAAGTGATCACAAACCTGGCGCAGCAGACAAGTTACGCTTGTTGTTTTTTCACAGCTTGCGCAGGTTTAACTCCCATAAACTAACATAGAACTGGTGTCTCCAGTCAGTATCACAAAGGCAGTGCATGGACTTATGTGCGCAGAATGGATGTATTTTGCTCCATTTTCAGCTCGCCACACATACGGCGAGATTACGAGTTTTGCAGTAACAGGGGTGCGTTGCTAACAAGCCTTTTTTTTCACCGCTCCCTTAAGACAACGTTGGTATTACAGGTTTTTTTAAACCCGGCGTTAGCCGCAAAAAGGTGAGCGTAGAGCAGAATTTAGCTCCACATCTCACTGTAATACCAGCGCTGCTTACGGTAGCGGTAAGATGGCTAAACGTGCGCATGCACGATTTCCCCATAGGAAACAATGGGGCTGAGCTGGCTGAAAAAAAACCTAACACCTGCAAAAAAGCAGCGTTCAGCTCCTAACGCAGCCCCATTGATTCCTATGGGGAAATTCATTTTATGTCTACACCTAACACCCTAACATGAACCCCGAGTCTAAACACCCCTAATATTACACTTATTAACCCCTAATCTGCAGCCCCCAACATCGCCGACACCTACTTTATATTATTAACCCCTACTCTGCCGTTCCAACATCGCCGCAACTATATTAAATGTATTAACCCCTAATCTGCCGCCGCCAACGTCGCCACCACTATAATAAAGTTATTAACCCCTAAACCTAAGTCTAACCCTAACCCTAACACTCCCTAATTTAAATATAATTTAAATAAATCTAAATAAAATAACTACAATTAAAAAAATTATTCCTATTTAAAACTAAATACTTACCGATAAAATAAACCCTAAGATAGCTACAATATAACTAATAGTTACATTGTAGCTAGCTTAGGGTTTATTTTTATTTTACAGGCAAGTTTGTATTTATTTTAACTAGGTACAATAGTTATTAAATAGTTATTAACTATTTAATAGCTATCTAGTTAAAATAAGTACGAATTTACCTGTAAAATAAATCCTAACCTAAGTGACAATTACACCTAACACTACACTATAATTAAATAAATTATGTAAACTAACTACAATTAACTACAATTAAATTAAATAAACTAAAAGTACTAAAAATAAAAAACACTAAATTACAGAAAATAAAAAATAATTACAAGAATTTTAAACTAATTACACCTACTCTAATCCCCCTAATAAAATAAAAAAGCCCCCCAAAATAAAAAAATTCCCTACCCTATACTAAATTACAAATAGCCCTTAATAGGGCCTTTTGCGGAGAATTGCCCCAAAGTAATCAGCTCTTTTACCTGTAAAAAAAATACAATACCCCCAACATTAAAACCCACCACCCACACACCCAACTCTACTCTAAAACCCACCCAATCCCCCCTTAAAAAAACCTAACACTACCCCCTTGAAGATCACCCTACCTTGAGACATCTTCACCCAGCCGGGCACAAGTGGACCTCCAGAGGGGCAGAAGTCTTCATACAGACGGCATCTTCTATCTTCATCCATCCGGAGCGGGTCCATCTTCAATCCAGCTGACGCGGAGCATCCTCTTCAAACGAAGTCCAAGAGAAGAATGAAGGTTCCTTTAAATTATGTCATCCAAGATGGCGTCCCTTGAATTCTGATTGGCTGATAGGATTCTATCAGTCATTCGGAATTAAGGTAGGAAAAATCCTATTGAGCTTGCATTGAACTTCAATCCTATTAGCTGATCCAATCAGCCAATAGGATTTTTCCTACCTTTATCCTATCAGCCAATCGGAATTCAAGGGACGCCATCTTGGATGATGTCATTTAAAGGAACCTTCATTCTTCGCTTGGACTTCATTTGAAGAGGATGCTCCGCGTCAGCTGGATTGAAGATGGACCCGCTCCGCTCCGGATGGATGAAGATTGAAGATGTCGTCTGGATGAAGACTTCTGCCCCTCTGGAGGTCCACTTGTGCCCGGCTGGGTGAAGACGTCTCAAGGTAGGCCTTTTTTTATTTTGGGGGGCTTTTTTATTTTATTAGGGGGATTAGAGTAGGTGTAATTAGTTTAAAATTCTTGTAATTATTTTTTTATTTTCTGTAATTTAGTGTTTTTTATTTTTCGTACTTTAGTTTATTTAATTTAATTATAGTTAATTGTAGTTAGTTTAGGTAATTTATTTAATTATAGTGTAGTGTTAGGTGTAATTGTAACTTAGGTTAGGTTTTATTTTACAGGTATATTTGTATTTTTTTTTTTTTTTTTAATGAATAATAATTAATTTGCTCTTATCTGTTCCAGCTTAATAAAACCCAGCAAACACTACAGGGGAGGGCAGTATCCCCTGTAATTGCAATATTTTATTAACACAAACCCCTAAACAGATTTTCCAGTCCCAGGCAGCTTGACCATGATAATGCCCTCCCTGCAATATCCACTGAGTTTTTTGGTTTTTTTTTATTAATTTTTTTTATTCAGTTTTAGAATAAAAGGTAACACTTGGGGACATGCAGGACCCCTGTTCAAACATACACAGACAAAAAGGATCGGACACGCAGGTCCGGTTGCAATAGCTGACAAAAAATTGATACATCATAAGTAGATTGCAGGGATTTGTGGTGAAAATAATTCACCAAGATTGAACCCTAGTGTGGGCTCAGAATATTGGGGGGGGGAGGTGATGCTTACTATGTAGTAATAGGTATGTCTATATAGATTGAGACAAGTGAGATGCAAATTGTACCTAGTACACACTGTACGTATCACCCACTGCACCCAGCACTAGGACTCATTGTGCCTAGCCCACACTGAACTTAGCACTCATTGCACTACGCATTCATTGCACCTAGGACACGCCGTACCCAGCACACACCGTATCCAGCACACGTTATACCTAGCACACGCTGTACTTAACACTCATTGTACTTAGCATACGCCGTGCCCAGCACACACAGTGCCCAGCACACATAGTACCTAGCTCACACTGTACTTAACACTCATTGTACCTAACACACTTTGTACCCAGCACACACTGTACCCAGCACACAAAACCTAGCACACACTGAACCTAGCACACACTGTACCCAGCACTCATTGTACCTAGCACACACTGTACCTAGCACTCATTGTACCTAGCACACACTGTACCTAGCACTCTTTGTACTTAGCACTCATTGTACCTAGCACTCATTGTACCTAGCACTCATTGTACCTAACACACACTGTACCAAGCACACACTGTACCTAGCACTCATTGTACCTAGCACACACTGTACCCAGCACTCATGGCACCTAGCACACACTGTACCTAGCACTTATTGTACCTAGCACATATTGTACCTAGCACACATTGTACCTAACACACATTGCATCCAGCACACACTGCACCCAGCACTCATTGTACCTAGCACACATTGTACCTAGCACACATTGTACCTAGCACACATTGTACCCAGCACACATTGTACCTAGCACTCATTGTACTTAGCACACGCCGTACCCAGCACCCACCTTGCCTGGCACACGCGGTACCTAGCACACATTGTACCTAGCACACATTGTACCTAGCACACATTGTACCCAGCACACATTGTACCTAGCACTCATTGTACTTAGCACACGCCGTACCCAGCACCCACCTTGCCTGGCACACGCGGTACCTAGCACACATTGTACCTAGCACACATTGTACCTAGCACACATTGTACCCAGCACACATTGTACCTAGCACTCATTGTACTTAGCACACGCCGTACCCAGCACCCACCTTGCCTGGCACACGCGGTACCTAGCACACATTGTACCTAGCACACATTGCACCCAGCACACAATGCACCCAGCACTCATTGTATCTAGCACACATTGTACCTAGCACACATTGTACCTAGCACACATTGTACCCAGCACACATTGTACCCAGCACACATTGTACCCAGCACACACTGTACCTAGCACTCATTGTACTTAGCACACGCCGTACCCAGCAACCACCTTGCCTGGCACACACGTTACCTAGCACACATTGTACCTAGCACACATTGTACCTAGCACACATTCTACCTAGCACACATTGTACCCAGCAACCATTGTACCCAGCACCCATTGTACCTAGCACACATTGTACATAGCACACATTGTACCTAGCACACACTGCACCCAGCACACACTGTACCCATAGCACCCTGACCCCAGCACACCCTGCACCCAGCACACACTGCACCCAGCACTCATTGTACCTAGCACGCGCTGTACTTAACACCCACTGTACCTAGCTCACGCTGTACCTAGCACACACCGTACCCAGCACCCACCTTGCCGAGCACACGCAGTACCTAGCACACATTGAACCTAGCACACATTGTACAGCTCACAAAGTACCTAGTGCACACAGCACCTAGCACACACAGCACCTAGCACACACAGCACCTAGCACACACAGCACCCAGCACACAAAGCACCCAGCACACACATCACCCAGCACACCCAGCACACACAGCACCCAGCACACACAGCACCTAGCACATACAGTACCCAGTGCACACAGTACCCAGCACACACAGTACCCAGCATACACAACACCAAACAGACAATGCCCAGCATATGCAGTACCAAACAGACACAGTCCACAGCTCAAACAGTACTTAAAATATGTGAAACTCTGAAGCTCCCTCATACCCCAAACATACAAATTAGCCGCATACAGCAAAGCCATAACACATCTAAATTACAGCTCTGTATGCTACGTATAAACATAGTGCTAAAAAGACTAAATGTTACAGAGTGAACAGGGATATTTAAAAAACAACTGAAGCAGAAAATATTATTGGTCACCAAAAGCTGTAACTTGAGGGCTTGAGGAGTCTAGGTGGATAGTAAACTGCATAAGGATAAACTGTTCATAACTAGCTCCTGAGGAGTTGATAATGTACAGGGATACATTAAAGCTATATGCATTAACTAAGTACTGATACTAGGATATACAAACAGAAACCTGAATTTTAGATCTCATGCTGTCTGTGACTAGGACCACAAGTGCAAGCAACCCTGGTACTAAAAATGATAGTAGAGTGTCGATATTAACATCTTTGCCACTATTTCTTTTGAATACATCACTTAAGGGGCTCCCCTCATACCCCCTGATGATACATAAATACAAAGGTGACACTCATATCAAGCATGATACCTCGTACCTGACTGTCAGAAATACTACGTCACTAAAATAGTAGGTCTTACACATTATGGCCTTTGATCAGTATGGATATCTATAACTTAGTATTATGGGCAGAAACTGGAGCTTGCTATGATATGATATAATGTAAGCTAAATAGAACTAAACTAAATTATACATCAATGTTGTGCATATCGTGCCACAGAGTGTAAAGTTAGTTCGTTAGAGAATAGCTAATTGTCCATCCATGTGTACATATACTAAGAAGGCAGTACTGTTCTAAAAGAGTGATCAGAGCGACCCGGCAGATCCATGTGCTGTGGAGAGTCTCTGTGATAGTACTGACTACCAGCTCCGTGTCACTCCGGTGCTCATGTGTCCGCCGATACCCTGGAGGTCCAGGCAGAGGAAACTGATACAGTCGCAATGAGGCTAATAAGGTAGATCCAGGAACTAGAGTGGTGGAGGGCTATAAATCCCATTCTCTTCAGGAGTCCGTGGATGGCATGGTTTCGAGTCTGATGCCTGATGCCTCCAGATCTTCCCTGCAAGCTGCAACTCAAAGATGATGGCCATTTTGCTATTCATGTGCAGTGGGTCCCCAGGGACTGCCAGTCTCTTAGGGGGATTACTTATCCGGTGTCCTCCGATTGCCATTATACTCTTCAGACCTTTCTTTTGTGTGCTTCTAGAGGCCATGTTGCGGCGTGGAGCAGGCACTAATAAGGTACGACTTTATATTTGATAAACAGTGTTCTGATGAGATTTGTGCCGTAAATGACAGACCCCTGTTGGTAGCATGTGACATGTATCATACACCCTCTGGACAGCTCGCCTTGCCCGGTGTGTGCTTTGCTGTGGAGATCTACCAGGGACTGGATTTCTAAAGGCTGATCAGTCTTATTTTTATGTTTAGACACCATTTTATAAAGCCTTCTATCTGCTTTGGTAGTTGATAATGCTGCAGTTAGGGTGGGAGACAGCGTGTCCTAATGATGGCTCTCAGTTAATCTGCCTGAGTGAATCACTATTGCACAGCCTAGTGATAGTAGCTGAACCTCGTGGGGCCTGTGTACTTTGGAATGAGGCTGTAAGGGTTTCTGTTTAAAAGGTGCTTTGTGTGTGATATTTGCGGCGGTATGCGTTACCTGCACCTCTGGTGTTCTCAGGCTTCTGTGAATGCGGCTGCTGCCCTGCTGTTTAGAGATAAAGTCTCGCTCTGTCTTAGGAACCTCTGTGATCAGAATGCTGCTTACCGCTTGTACTACGTCTATGCTGATTTTGAGCTCGCTAACACAGGCCTCACCCTTAAAGACCGGGTCTGTTAGATTTGCATCCGGCTCAAAAAAATATATTTCTGGGATCTGCTGGTTCTCAATGTGCTGATGGCTGATTTTATGACTTAAAATGCTGAACTTTAAGGCTTCCTTTAGTGCCCATACAGATTTTAAGTTAAGGAGCTCTAAGCTGTTGCAGCCATTCGATCAGACCCACATCCCTCTAACAATCTATCAATACGCTCCACAATATGTCTAACATGAGCCCCTGGAAGACAGCAAATTGTTCTATTTAAAGGGTCTGGGTGACAAATTACCCTATCAACCTTCCTAATAATAGAGTCTCCTACCACCAACATCTGCCTCAGGCCCTGATTTGTATGCCCCTCTTCCATGACTGAAGATCTGCCCACCATATAACTTTTTTGTGCAGTATTTGTTAAAATAATGTTTATAAGACAGTGTTATTATGAGTGTAACTGTACTTTGTAATGTATTTTTGATGTGTTTTGTGCCACTTTTTTGTTTTGTGAAACAGTTGACCAGAGCTCTGAGGTTGTGCTAACCCAACGCACTTTAACTTCAAATGCGCTTAAGCGAACACTTTTTTTTTTAACTTGTAATATAAGCAGAAAACACGACTAGAGCAAACAGCTGCAATAAACCCCTTGGGGCCAATTTAACAATGTGCGGGCGGACATACGCTATCAGCATTTATTACTGCCCAAGCATTTCTAGTGAATGCTTGTGCAATGCCTCACCCTGCACATTTGTGGCTAATCGGCCGCTAGCAGGGGATGTCAATCAACCCGATCGTATCCGATCTGGCTGATTGCTGTCCGCCGCCTCAGAGGTAGTGGACGAGTTAAGGAGCAACGGTCTTAAGGCCACTGCTTCTTAACTCCTATTTCCGCTAGCCTGAAGGCTTGCGCGGAAACAAGTGAATTCTGTCTTATCTGTAACTGTTAACGCGCCACTTGTAATCTGGCCCATAGTGCTTGGGGATCATTGTTATATTGTGGGTCTATTCTCCTTGTGAAGATCCTGTTTGCAGTTTTGTTTTATTTTTATAAAGGGATAATTTAACTCCTCTCATAAGCCTGCATTGGACTTTCTTGTTTGTCACTTTGCTATCTTGCACAGTGAGGCTATGCTGTGCTTCTCACTGATACTATTGTTTAATACTTTATCCACTTCTGCCATCTAGTGGTGTTTGTGTTAATTTCCAGAACTTCTAAATACAGATCTTTGCTTCCTGAAACTATAATCAGTGAGTTGACGCAGTCACATATCTTATTAGTGTTTAGACCACAGTACACTCATTCCCCCCCCCCCCCCCTCATATAGTACTATGTACACACATCTTTGTATTACTGGCAAGCTCTCTTTTTACTGACTCATTTGATTCTTTAGTTTTTTTTACTTTTCAGTAGACACTACTCTCCCTACTACACCTCATGGCATACCCCTTTACAATTGTATCCTGGAATGTGGGAGGTATCACCTCCCCAGTCAAGAGAAGCATCATTCTGCAACACCTTAAGCGCCTGCACTCTGATATTGCTCACTTGCAGGTAACTCATCTCACAGCTGCAGAGCATGAGAAATTATGAATAAGATGCATGGGACGTATACTTTTTACTCCAATTGAGGGTTGAAAATGTGTTATTGCCATTCTGATTAAAAAAGGATTACTGGTTCAAATAAATGCTTTTTAAAGTTTTATCCTAAGGTCAGATACATTGTTACCACATTACAAACAGTTGGACAAACCTACATACTCTACAACATTTAAGGCCCAAATCGCCCACTACCAAAATTCTGGCACTCTCTCCAATCTGTTTTACTAACCGGCACTGACAACGACTCTCCTACTTGGAGGAGATTTAAATCTAGCCCAGGCTTTGTCTCTAGACCGACAATTTGATACTGCTATTAATACTCACAAAAAAGTCTGCAAGGGGTGAAACTGTCTCAGGGGTGAAACTGTCACCATTTATAACTTTAAAAATTCACTGGGGGGAGGCTGAGCCTGACGGAGTATGGCGTTGGACGCTTAGTGCAGTAGCTCCGTGCAAAGAAGCAAGCAAAGGAAAATTAGCAGGCTGTGCAGACATCGGTGTACTGGGAATCCAGGTCCCAACGATGCTCTGAACGCCAGATCAACTATTAGAGGCGGTGGGTCGGCTCCAGTTTGCTTTTCTAAGCCGCGATGCACTACGGACCCTCAATAGGGCTGGGTGAGCAGATGCCATCTTGAGAGGCCACATGGCGAAGCGATCTAGACCAGACGGCAGGAGGCTAAATGTGCAGGTCCAAAAAGGAATGGTATGGGAGAATCGAAACCGCGAGTAAACTGATGCCGATCCAAAGAAAAAGGGGAAATAATACGGCCACTGTCTATAATCTGCTAATGAGACCTCAGACTAAATGGAGAGGTCCATCATAACGGAATTGATAACACATACGCCTCTGCCCAGATAGGGGTCTTTAAACAGTCCCAACTTAATAACGGACATCTTTCTGAACGAAATAGTATAAATGAGGTCTCAGTAAATCAGAAAGAAAGGGGAATCTTGGAATGTAAACTTGAGGCCCATACAGCCAATAGCTGGATAATACATACGAGTGCCTCCTGAAACAAATCTCAGCCTCTACAGCAAATTTAACAGTTGGGTCTTTTATCTGGAATCTTGTGCAGCAACTATATATTCAAGTGCCAATGTCCTGATAAGGCCCTGAGAAAAAGAGGCTGTTAAAAACACAACTCTCTTCCTGACATCTCCACTGGTTAAAATAGGGCCTCATAATAGTCAGAAACCGCAGGCCACTGGTAAATCCAGATTCTCTCTACATAATCCATCCTCAAAGGGACATTTAAGAGAGGCATACTCTAACAAAGAAGGACATTTTAAAATGTATTAAAAACAGCAGGTCAAACAAACAGGCCGCAAAGATGGTGGCAAGGAAGCTAAATTAACAGATACAAGGAGGAAAAGCAACCACGGCTAACATATTTTTTTAAATCCACTAAGGGAGATAAATCTGCTGACACCCAAACTTTCATGAAAGACGAGGAGGCAGATTTGTATGTTAACCCTATCTCATTGCAAGACGACCTCACCCCTGTCACTAAGGCAGATATTAGAATGTTGGTCTCGAAGCAAGACATGTCAGCTAATTTTGATAAATTATGGGAGAAGATTGATGCAATGCAACATACCGTAACTAACAGTCTTGCGGACATTAAACAAGATATACAAGACCTGGGTACTCGGGTGACCTCCCTAGAGGAACATGAAGAGACCATCATGGTAGAGGTGACTACAGTCTCCCAACAAGCAGCATTACAGCAGCAAGAAATAGAGGTTATTCAAGACAAAATGGAGGTTCTCAAAAACCGGCGTCGCCTGTGTAATCTCAGGCTAAAAGGTATACCTAAAGACATCACTTCCAACGATTTAGAGACCAATTTACTACAATTGTTTCAAGCCATCACAGGAGTGGCAGATGAGAACATGTTTCAAATGCAAAGGGCACATAGAGCTCTGCGAGCGAGACCCAAAGGAGATGATCCCCAAGGGATGTCATAGTACGTATGTTTAGATTTCGAGAGAAGGAAGCTGTTCTTGCAGCAGCTAGAAAGAACCCGACCTTTAAATTCCAAGGGACAGTAATCCAGTTTTATCAAGACCTTTGCACGTGAACACTGCAGAGGAGAGGGGCCTTATGGCCACTTACCGCGCTTTTGAGGAAGAATCAAATTACTATTGTTGGGAATTTCCTTTTGCTTTAAATATTCTACACAACGGAATAACATATACCCTAAAAGAAGCAAAGGATATCCCTCTACCATACTAGGAAAGGGGGAGGATGGGCTTGCCAAACCACGTAATGCTTCACAAAAACAAAACTGGACAAAGATCACCAAGAAGAAGCAGAAGACATGAACTCCTCTCTGAAATCTTATTAAACTGGATTATACCTGAAATTCACATGTCTAGAGAAGACCTCCTTCAGATGAGTATAAAAATACTATACAGTGAAGAGGTTTGGGTCCCTCAGGTGGGAGGGGGGTTCTGTCTCCTTGGCTCTAGTACTTGACTTTTACTTGGTTCAAAAAAAGAACCCAATGGGGGTGATATACAAGAAGTCAAAGACTTTTACTTTGCAGGGCCTTCCACAGAGCCGTTTACTTTACATATGGGAGTATCTGGCAGTTAACTATGGTTATAGATACATTAACAACCCATGGGACTGGCATATGAACAGGATGAGAGACTAGGAGATTGCACTTGCCAGTGAGGTTAACATAAAGTTCTCTAATTCACAAGTTCCCTTTGCTTTAATGAGACTAACAATCTTAGCTTACTTAATATGCACAAAAAGTTACTGTATCGGTTTTGTAAAACAACTGTTTTTTTTAAATGTTTTTTATGGTATAGGGGCACATGGCCTGTTTCCTATATTTATTTTTTTCTTTCATCTGTTTTTCACTGTTTTATGTTATTTGTTGTTATGTCAATGTGGTTTGTGTCTCTACTGTAGAGGGGTGGGGGTCTAACAGAGATAGATAATGTTGAAGGGCTCATCTCATGATTAAGCCTATTAGAATTATCTCACATAATGTGAGAGGACTCAATACGGACGTCAAATGTAGAACAGCATTAGCTCAGTATACTAAGGCAAGAGCAGACATTATTATGTTACAAGAAACCCATTTCACTACTGACGTAATTCCCAAATACTGGTCCAGAAATTTCCATCTCTCCTATAATTCGACTACTTATTAAAAAAAAAAGGTGTCTCTATCCTTTTACATCAATCGCTACAATTTATCACTGATGAGGTAATATCAGATCCTATGGGTAGATACCTTATAGTAAGGGGTCGCATCCAAGACACTCAGGTGTCTGCAATGTATATGCCCCCAATGACAAACAAGATGCATTCTTTCTCTATATCTCACACTTATTAGCACAATGGTCCCAGTCACGTATCATCTTGGCTGGGGATTTCAATATATCATTAGCCCCTTACACAAACAAAACATCCCCTAAATTATCCAACAAACAACATAGACACAACACTCTGGCAAAAAATATTAAAGACTCCTTACTAATGCATAATATTTTGGATTCCTGGGAGGCTAAATATGGAATCACTGCGGATTACACTTATTACTCATGTGCACATAAAACATATTCCAGGTTGGATTATATTTTTGTGAGTCAAACATTGATTCCTAATGTTGTGTCATCATCAATAATCACTTGCGTTTGGTCAGACCATTCCATTGTTCGAATGGAAATGACTGGCATAATAACTATCCACAGACAACTCTCCTGGACGTTTGACCCTTCCATTTTAAAATTCTGCCCCACACACCATAAACTATTCAAAGCCTTAAAAGAATTTTGGAGGCTGAATAAGGGGACAACTAGTAACTCTATTAATACATGGGCAGCTCACAAACCATATCTCAGGGGGCTATTAATTAAAGAGAAAGTGTTGGCGATTAAAAAGATGAGAGCTACATCAGATAAGTTTCACATAGAGATCAGGGAGTTAGAGAAACAGCACCAACATGCATTGTCCACAACCACTTTTAAGTTACTACAGACTAAAAGGAAGACCCTATATAAGATTCAAGAAGACTCATCAGCTAAAGCTATTCAAATGTTAAAAGCACACTACTACTTACACTCCAATAAACCTGACAGATACCTTGCACATAAACTTAGAGAGAGGACTAGAAACTTTTAGGTTATGTTCCCAGTTTAACCTCTATGACACCATTGTGGATGTTAATAAACTAATTAGAGATTTAACATTAAAAAGTTTTTTTGGGATGAAGGTCCAAATGATGAATCTATATCTCCCTCTCAGGGACGTATTTAGGTTTTGTGCTGCCCTAGGCACTCAAAATTCTGCTGCCCCACCCCGGCAAAAAAAAAAAAAAAAAGGTTTTAGGCCTTTTTTCCCCTTAATATTGTTTTGGGTCAGTGTGTAAATTTTTTTTTTTCATAACAAAAGAAAATGGCTAGCAAAACACTTGTATACAGGTGGGTTGAATTGCATGCATCTCATACCATTTTCTCCCTGAGAGCTGAGAGAAGGGAGAGAAAAGAAGGGGAGGGGAGAAAGGGGAGGGAAAGGAAAGAAGGAAGGGAGGGAGAAGAGAAAAGTGTGTAGGGAGAGGAGAAAATGGGGAAGGGAAAGAAGGGAGGGAAAGAAAGTGATGGGAGGGAGTTGAGAGAAAGAAGGGAGGGTGGGAGGAAGGAAGGGAGGGAAAGAAATAAGGGAGGGAGTTGAGGAAGGGAGGGAGAAAGGGAAAGAAGGGAGAGGGGAAGGGAGGGAAAGAAGAATACACTTTGAAAACTATCACTGCCCTTTACATGCAACAACATACAGTAATTACCATCATTCAAGTAATGAAACGTTTTAAGTATCCGTTTTACTATTTACTTAGTGGGTTCATGAATGCAGTGAAAGCTATTAGTAGCTAACATACATTAGCACTGAGAGTCTATGATTAGACATCACAAGCTGATCTAAGCAGTGCACAGACGCATCCAGTCTGTTAGTAACTAAGACCTGCAATAAGCACTGCGCTTGCTGATCCACCACAGCTGACAAAGGGAGGCAGCATATTGACACAAAGTCTTCTCCAGCCTCACCTTGTAAGCATATCCCCAGGCAAGTTTCTCACCAAGAACGCTTCCACTGCAAAAATGCCGGCAGCTCTATATGAAGCAACGGTTTAAAGGAGCACTGCCTGTAAAGAGTGACCTTAATCAGTGCACGTGCCTTGTCTTCTCTGTAAAAGCCTGCACTTTATCGCTCACTGTACTGTGTGCTGGCTTTTAGAGAGAGGATAGGGCAGATGTGCTGCCCCTCCCAAATCTGCTGACCTAGGCACCAGCCTTGTTGGCCTAGGCCATAATATGCCCCTGCTCCCTCTCATTTATCTATGCGTCCAGTAGAACAGCATATATTCGATACAGTCAACTTCCAAGAAGTATGTGATATACTTAGTTTACAAGATTTAAGTACAGAGTCACATATGGACATACAGACACCTAAGTCTGTGTTTTACCCTACTCGTGAAAGGGGACCTTTTTTAGAAGCCTTTCACAAAAGGGTTGAACAAGATTTGGTCACACTTTTTTTTTTTTTTTAAATTTATATTTTTATTGAGGCAAAGAAGTCAGGAACAACTTATGCACAATGAAGGGCAATAACTCACTAGCAATAATACAGTTTTACAGTCATATACAACAGCATAACACTTAGTAAAGACTACGCTAGGATAAACCATTACCCCTCATCGATACCTCACATTTAATATTTAAACTTTCCGGAGTCTTCGATACTACGGAGATCCCCTTAGGGGATCCGAAAACTAGAACATGGTTGAAGACATAGATACTGAGATTAATATTGAAAGAGATCATAATAATAAACATAACACTCTGAGACCACACTTATATAAAAAAGAAACACTACTTCAAAACAAGACTGCAGACATTGTTTCATAGAATAGTCTAAGTACTAATATAGATAGGAGTAGAAATGTGTGTGAGGTGAAGGGAGCGCTTAGAGCTTAATAGGATATAGGTGTGGATGGCATATGACTGATATGAGATGTGGGGTACCAAGGTCTAAAAAATATATTTAATACAGGTACATACAATATACAATAATATACAATTTACAATATGTAATAACATGGATCCATGATATAAATTTTAAAATATTAAAATACAAGAATACAGATTAAAAACAATGGTGGTACAGACGATGATGGTGGTTCTAACAGTTAGTAAATTCTGAGTACTGGTACACCACGTAAAGATAAATAAAATATAAAAAATAGATGACCAACAAGAAATATATGAGAAATAAATAATATCTACAAGTGTCTAATATCTGGATAAAAGTCCGTTGACTGATCCCAAAAAAATCCTAATGTGCTAAAAAAGAATCCGAAAAAATCTATAAATACATCCTAAAATAAATCCTAAAACGAATCCAAAAAAATGGCAAATCACAAATCTGTGTCTTCAAATCAGTGGAAATAGAATAGTCAATAATAAAATAGTCAATGATAAAATGATAAATATCCAAAGTTCAACAAAATAGTGAGCAATTGATCCCTGCAAATGTTCTGTGCTGAAAAATCGTAGTAAAAAAGGATATACAATAAATCGTGCTTCCAAAAATGATGTAAGGTGCTACCAAAAAAGAGAGGTGGTAGTTAAAAAATATTTGAGAGCTGAGAGCGAGGAGCGGAGAGGTGTCCGAATCGTTGGGTCAGAACTAGTAGAGAATTACACGGTATATATCATTGAAGTCTATGTTGGTGTTTATCAATGGAAAGTAAAGCATCGTTACAGTGACTTTTATGATCTTCATGAAAAGCTAACTACAGAGAATAAAATAGATAAAAATCTGTTGCCTCCTAAAAAGATTATTGGAAAGAACTCCAAGAGCCTGGTAGAAAAAAGACAGAAAGACTTGGAGGTTTACCTGCAAACACTTCTTACTAAGTTTCCATCTGCTGTACCCAAATCATTGTCCTATTTTTTGGATTTTCATTTATATGAGATTCATGGAATTGCAGCGGTCCTTGCTGAGGAGCTTTTTAATAAAGGAGAACAGTTGCTCTTAGCTGGAGAAGTATTTAGTATTAGACCTCTACAACTATATGCTATAACCCAGCTACTACGACAAGGCAAACCAACATGTGTTAATGGAGATGCTAAAACTGATCTTGGACACATACTTGATTTTACATGTAGACTCAAATATCTAAAGATAAGTGGAACAAGAGGATTTGTTGGAACAAGTAATATACAAGAACATTTACTGCCTTATGATCTGTCTTTCTTTAAATCTCTTTGTCAAATAGAGGTTCAGGAATTCTTCAACTTGTTTTGGATAATATATTATTAATTCACCGGCACTAAATTCGTCTTTATACACACTTTATTTGTTTCACACCAGTTTTTAACTACCACCTCTCTTTTTTGGTAGCACCTTACATCATTTTTGGAAGCACGATTTATTGTATATCCTTTTTTACTACGATTTTTCAGCACAGAACATTTGCAGGGATCAATTGCTCACTATTTTGTTGAACTTTGGATATTTATCATTTTATCATTGACTATTTTATTATTGACTATTCTATTTCCACTGATTTGAAGACACAGATTTGTGATTTGCCATTTTTTTGGATTCGTTTTAGGATTTATTTTAGGATGTATTTATAGATTTTTTCGGATTCTTTTTTAGCACATTAGGATTTTTTTGGGATCAGTCAACGGACTTTTATCCAGATATTAGACACTTGTAGATATTATTTATTTCTCATATATTTCTTGTTGGTCATCTATTTTTTATATTTTATTTATCTTTACGTGGTGTACCAGTACTCAGAATTTACTAACTGTTAGAATCACCATCATCGTCTGTACCACCATTGTTTTTAATCTGTATTCTTGTATTTTAATATTTAAAAATTTATATCATGGATCCATGTTATTACATATTGTAAATTGTATATTATTGTATATTGTATGTACCTGTATTAAATATATTTTTTAGACCTTGGTACCCCACATCTCATATCAGTCATATGCCATCCACACCTATATCCTATTAAGCTCTAAGCGCTCCCTTCACCTCACACACATTTGTCTCTACCAGTCCGCTAGGGGACTATTTAGAAGGAGAGCATTAGGATTCTACAGCGCTTAGTTTACGCCCTTTTTGCTTCATAGATAGGAGTAGAACTGAGCACCTTACTGTGGCTAATAGTGAAAGGGTCAAGAGTCACCTGAGGGCGGATAAATGAATATATCAGCCCAGTGGGTAATCATTAATTCAACTGCCAGTTATTATTTGAAGGGTAAAAGTCTTGATAAACTTGGCAAAGGCCTGTTGGTAGGAGAGCTACCACATCTCCAACAGGCTGCCCTTTACATTAAGTTTATAGTTGGGTCAAGTTAACCGGCATTCAATATTTATTATCATAGAGAGACCGCCCAATCATCTACGTTAATCAAGTCTTACCCCAGGGGACGACTTTCTAAAGTGTACGGGAGGTTTATATAATTGCTGCACCTTGATCTCTTTGGACCTCAAACACCTCACCGTCAGCTCTAAAAACCACAGCAGCTATACATGTAGGTTGAAATTTGTACTGTGATATGAAGAGAAACATCTGAAAACAGATAAACACATAAGGAAAGTCGTAATAAACTAACTTTGTTAGAATCCGGGGAACCATTTTTACACTTCTATGAGTACAAGCTTTGGCAATGGTTCTCCGGACAGGGCAGAGGCTACCAAACTCTGCCAAAAGGGCATATAGAGGATTTGTTTATCCTTTACCCCCACAGACGGGGGGGGGGGGCAGTCCAGAGCTGGTAGTGACATTCCCTTTGTTAAACTAAATGTACACCTTAATTTATTCATTCAACAAGTGCTAACCAGAGAATCTAGCATGATGGTATATTAGCATAACATGATCTAAGTTTTAAATACTATAAGTTGCATGAATTTGAGCAATTCTGTCACAGTTTGTGAAATAGTGAGATTTTACATGAGACATATCATGTGGATGACATGCAAAATATCCTACGGCATGTAAGTCGGAGGTTATATAATACAATTTACATTAGGTAGCTAAACATGAAAGTTACAAACTCTGTTTCATAAATCTCTTTTAGATCTGTACTCAAGGTCAGATTACTGGTGTAGATCAGTAATGTAGGCAATAATCAGAGAGCTGGCATCAGCAAAGATTAGCTTATCTATCTAGTTAGAAAATTATAGCATATGGTGGCAGCCGGGACACACAATTATTCAGTAAGAACTGCTGATCCCTAGATCCTCATCACTGCTCAAAATGCAAATAAGTAAGTAGAACTTCTTAAAACTTATTAGGTTGCTATAGGTCTAAAATTTACACTAAATATACTCAGATATACAGGAGTTTGACCTTAGAGTCTCAATTATTTATCTCTGGACAGTAAGAAAGCCTAACAAAATAGTATATTAGCATGAGATACTTCCCACCATGATAAGTATGTCTAAAGGACAAAACAGTTAGCATTGTGGCATAAGATAATTAGGGTACATGTTAAGGGTAGCAAGCTTTATCAGGCAATGGAGCACCCAAAGGTCCCCTGTAGAAACATCAAGATGATGCAGTCACAAGATCAATACAGTATCTGAGATTAGCCTTCATGAGTATAGAGTCCTCAGTTCAATTATAATAAAACTATTTAAGGAGTCTGGTAACTAAGGTGAATTAGGAGCTTATGGATATCTGAGCGCTGCAATCTCTTGCTGGAAGAGACCCAGCACCCAGATCCGGCTTTCATGCTGACATCAAGAAGCCAAAAGTGTTCACAATAGAGGAAAGTGTAATATCCTATAGGTGTGCGAATCTGCAGGCATTGTTTGTTCATGAGCGTATAATCCACAACTACAACTTTAGTATTTCACTTGGAAGCATCAGTATTCTATACACAATGCGGAGTACACTTTAGGAGCAGAGTGTTATACTAGGGCTGGGCAATCTGCATGCCCTGTTATGTTCAATACCTCACCCGACTCCAACTATTGCAAAGGTGCCAGAATGCCAGGTGCCCTCGGATAGTGAGATCCTAAGCTGCAAGGCTATGTCCAGGAGCAGAGCTTTGATGTGCCGCATCTCCCAGTCCCAGTCCGAGAAGGGTTTCAGATCAGGAAAATGGCAGCTGTCTGTTATCTCCGTATACATATCGGCAGTGTCATGCTCGCGGGAGCCGGCCGCACTCCCGCCCACATCTCCACCAACAATAACGTCAGATCCCACCGCCTCACAGCGAGTAGGGGCCTCTCTGTACACATTAGCAGTAGTCTTGGTTGCCTGCAGATTGCGGTCCAGTCCGTCAGGCGATCCACTGGTGCTGCTGGAACCATCCCCTACAGTTCCGCTCTGTTTTCGCTCTCTTTGAGGATGAACAGGGATGGAAGAGATGTCCTCCGTAGTCAGCTGCATGGCATCGAACTGTCCATTGGGGACTACGTCCTCCGTCATAGCAGGTTCAGGGTGGTTGTTATCGGAGCATTCCGCCCCCACAGCTACTTTTAGGGAGTCGAATAAGCACCATCTGCTCATACTCCGCAAACAGGGCCTGTATCTCAGCATAGGTGACTTTCTCCATATTAAAGATGGGACCATCGGTGCAGATAAATGTGCCAAACTGCTGTTATGAGGTTTCCAACCAAAGTTCTCAGCAATAGCTCGCTGCAGAATGCAGTTATCTTTAAGATCCCAATATAAATCCTCCAAGAAAATTGAATTAATAAACTTAAAAGTAAAATAAAGTCAGGAGCCTCTGCAATACACGGCTTGCTGCTTCAGCTGCAGGCTCCGCCCCCCCTTGGTCACACTTTTTAACAATCCTAAAAGAACTTATCCGAATCTAACAGCCTTGCAGAAAGAGGCCCTAGATAGACTTAAATCTAGGGAAGATATAACTATTAAAGATTCAGACAAGGGAGGGAGCATAGTAGTCCTAGATATATACTATATAGCAGAGGCTCATAAGCAATTATACGATAAGAATGTATATCGAATTTTGAATTCTGATCCCACGGAGTTATTTAAAACCAAGTTATGGAGTCTCTTGGATGATGGTCTGGAGGAGAGGGTTATTGATCAAGACACTATAGATTTTCTATATGTCTCCAACCCAGTTGTACCCATATTTCACCACCTGCCGAAGGTACACAAGTCCTTGGAGATGGTGAAAGGGAGACCTATATTCTTGGGCATTGGCTCTCTTTTTGAACAACTTTCAAGTTGGGTGGATTCCCTCCTCCAGCCCATAGTCCTACAGATTCCATCTTATCTACATGACACTAAGCACCTCCTAAATTGCCTCACCCAAGTTGTGTGGGATAAGGGCTGTTCTTGGCTAACAATTGATGTGGTTGGACTGTATTCAGCCATTCCGCACGACCTGGGGCTTGAGGCAGTGAAATGCCTCTTAAACCAATTGAGTAACTATGATGATTCACTTAAAGAGTTTGTGGTTAGGGCACTTGATTTTCTTTTGCACCACAATTACTTCAAATTTGAGGGTGAGTACTTTCTCCAGAGACGTGGGACCACCATGGGTGCTAAATTAGCACCATCATATGCCAATATTTTTATGG
Organism: Bombina bombina; assembly: GCF_027579735.1. Classification (NCBI taxonomy): domain Eukaryota; kingdom Metazoa; phylum Chordata; class Amphibia; order Anura; family Bombinatoridae; genus Bombina; species Bombina bombina. The sequence goes on from NC_069509.1 coordinate 102,900,609, forward strand.
CCTGTTGGGAGCGGTCCCACGTCTATGGAGAGGGTAATCCGTACCGAGACTGTATAAGAACATACAAAAGATATATAGATGATCTTTTGATCATCTGGACAGGTACAGAGGAAGAAAAATCTGATTTTGTGTCAGCTATCAATTGTAATGAGGTAGGATTACAATTTACCTTCCAATCTGATTTGTTTCAAACAACTTACTTGGATTTAACCCTAACAGGTAATATTGACATGGGCCAGGTGACAACAAATTTATATTGTAAGCCTATTTCATCAAATAAGATTTTACATGCAAAAGTAATCATCCCAGGCACACTGGATTTGGGATAGCTAAGGGGCAGATTATACGTTTAAAACGAAATTGCACTAATGAAATTGATTTTGATAAGAATAGTGACATCCTTACTACCCAATTTTTAGAAAGAGGTTATTCCAAAAAAGTTGTTAATAGAGCCTTATTGGAGGTTAAACGTATGGACAGATCTCAGATGTTATCCACTAACAACAAACAATCAAAAGGTAATACCTTTGATAAATCTAAACCCCTTTTTATAACCACATACAGTTCACAATATAAGGAAATATGTGACATAATAAACAAACACCTCCCCATACTAACAGTAGAAGACAGCCTAAAGGACTTTGTGCAATTCGGGTGCAATTTTGTGGCAAAAAGAGGATGCACTTTAGAAAATATACTGTCACCTAGTATGCTCAGAAAGAAACCTGGTACAAGTAGTTGGTTACATGTGAGAGGGCATTACAAATGCCACTTCAATAAATGCATAGCTTGCGGATGTACTAATGTAACCAAAAACTTTCAGTCTATGGTTACACAAATTGCCGTACACATGGTAGACTGTATACTCTGCAAGAAACAGTATGTAGGTTGTTCCTCCAGGGAATTCGTGAACACCTTAATAACATTGAGAATGGGGTTGAATGTTCAGATCTAGCTAGACACTTTATCCATAAACATAGTAAGAATGTAAACAGTTTTCGTTGGCAGCGGTCATTGAACAGGTCAAAGTCCCAGATAGAGGAGGAAATATTACTAGTAAGCTTCTTTATCAAGAAGCTTACTGGATATTTCAACTTAAAACTAGGAGACCAGAAGGTTTCAATATTGAAGGAGATATTATCAATTTTTGGCAACACAATTGATTATTAAAATCACTATTGCCATTAATGATTTAGCAAAGAAATACTATGTGAGTGCATTTGATTAAGGTACATCGTTATAGTCTACACAGCACCACTTTGGGCCTTTTTGTATGAATACCTATTTCTCAGACTACATTAACTTAGAGGCATAGATTAGAATAAAAGTACTTGCATAGATTATTCTATATGGTTAATCTCTTCTATTGGAATTGAATTTGTTGGAGCTCCAAACAATATTGAATAGGACATATGATTTGTTTCTATATCAGTGATGAATTTAAATCACACTAGCAATAAGCTTAGGTAGTAGAATATAGTTTATATATAGCCTAAACATTATCTTTAATGTTACATACATTTTTCTCCCTAGCTCTATTATAGTACATTTCATTGAAATAAACATTTCTTTTTGCAAATAATGGATACCTTGAGAGTTTTTACCACGATCACATAAATCTAGTGTTCTAATACAAGGGCTTTAGTCATCTTTCAAAATTAATGGAGTGATGCAGATAAAATCATTATATGATGAATCAGAATTTGATGTTTGTACTATTTAGTTTGAAATGTATCTGCAATTAATTTGTACTTCTATATACATATGTCCCTTTAAATATGTACCCTAGGATAAAGCGAGTGAAGGTTAAATATCGGAACCAATATATTATAAATTAATTTTACTATTTACATGCATAGTAATGATGGGACTGTATATTCACAGAGTTCTAACATATACCCCTAACGATCACTCCTGCTGTATATGTGATATAATGATTAATACATCAAATGTCTTTAATTTCATGTCTGTTAGTTACTCAGCAGTGTATAAGGTATTGTATTTTGTTCACCTTAATTAAGTTCAGCTGGGGCTTTGTTTTTGTATTAGTCATGGGGCTATTTAAGCCTTGTGTCTGTCTTTACAAAGTTTGTCTATGAGTAAGGCTAGCATGTAGCTGAAATGCTTAAGACAGCCCAGCTTACTGTTCTTATGTTCACTTTTTTGTTTTAAACTTCACTATTTTTTGGTTTTCAATAAAGCCATTTACAGATATTTTACGAAATAGTGCCTGGAGACTCGCCTGGTTTTTGTGTGCTTTCTACTATGTGGAGATATTTACCAGGCTCGATTCTCGGCACTCAGGTGATAAGGTGGTGTATTGGGGCTACGGAGACGTAGGAGGGAATCCCATTGGTGCAGAAGACGAGTTACGTCACAGACCGGAAGTGTCCGGAGGTGCTCAGTGGAAGCGTGCAAACAAGCAAGCGTTGCAGAGGAATCTGAGCGGTTTACCTGACTATGGATGCCGCAGTTCAGGATAACAACCTCTACGAGTGAGGTGGTTGAGGTCCGGGGAAAGGCAGGATCACAAGGGCTTCCGGTGAAAGGCCAAAGCAGCAAGTGTGGTGAGTTGTACATCACTCCGGTCTAAAGCCGACATCTATTTGCCATATCGTAGACCCTGTTTTGTATTCCTAAGAGCCTTATAATTCAACACTGCTTATACACAGCTTGTCCGCTATACGTTTGTCTTCATGGCAATTTTGATTGGATTTACTTTTCCCTCCCCTTACACCACGCACCTTGAGCAACACTAGGAAGAGTATTTTGCTCCATATATTATTTGAGTGTTTTCTTCCGTGGTCTTGGTGAAATCACATTGTTTATAAAACAGTGGCACCTGTTAAAGGACTTTTTTCTAACTTTGAATACTAATATTGAGAAATAGTCCAAACTAGTACTAGCAATGGAAACTACTGACTTATTTTCAATGAGATCACTAACAGACATGGACACAGAAAGACTATCTCTGGATGACACATTTATCAAGCAAACAGAGACTTAATCTATTAGTGATATTTTTCAATTACTGGAGAAGACTCTCTTGCAGGAATATAGGATTTGGTGGGACAAACGTGCAATGGAAAAATATTTACTAATGAACCTCATACCAAGAGGACTGCGGTTAAATAAATATCCCTCTTTTCAGTTTGATGACCAGGACTTCATTAAGGACTGGAACACCATATTAAGTGAATGTTTTAATAGATTGATTGGTCTCATTATAAGGTTTAAGGAGGTACAATTAAAGAAAACTAAAGAGGAGCTAGTAAATATTCAAAAACATCTCAATGTATTTATAGATAATCCTAAATACTCACAGTTTGACCAAATCCTACAAGATACAATAAAAAAATTAGAACTGATCTAGATAATTTTAAGCTCAAGAAATACAATAGAGATTATGCAGACCAAACAAATAATAGAGTCTATACCTGGCTTCTGCGTTCCCAACTCTTGAGTATAAGACAGAGGAAGTCTAGGGCTAACTCTAGATTAGTGATGTTGCAAATAGTTCGCCGGCGAATAGTTCCCGGCGAAAATAGCATGTTTGCGTTTGCCGCTGCGGACGAACATATGCAATGTTCGATCCACCCCCTATTCGTCATCATTGAGTAAACTTTGACCCTGTATCTCACAGTCTGTAGACACATTCCAGCCAATCAGCAGTAGACCCTCCCTCCCAGACCCTCCCAGCTCCTGAATAGCAGCCATTTTAGATTCATTCGGAAGCAGCATTGTTAGTGAGAGGAGGGATTTGGAAAGAATATATATGGACTCTGGAAAGAGACCACAATATTCAAAATACACAGGCGCTAAAACAGCTTAAAATAGGCATTAAAAACGTGATTTTTAAACCATATAGTGCAGTGTGTATATGCTTGCAAATAACACCCAGTGCGAACTGAATCAACAAAGATGTGTGAACAACAGAAGTGTATAAAATATATATTTAATTACATAAATGAAATGAAATCATTAAAATATTTATACATATACAGGCGCTGATCAGGCGCAATATTGAAGTGTAGCATACATTTGAACAATAATGTGATACACAAAATGTGATAATAGAACAACGTGAGAGGTTTAGTGTTTCCCAGTATGAGATTCGATGCGATGATTTTTCCAAATGGCCCAGACTTTGAAGAAAGATTTATGTCTTCAATGGGAGCTGGAACGAGATGAGGAAGACCAATAAACGACAGAAAAGGCAACAAAATAAGGTTTTCACTTTTACTTACACCGGAGGTCGGTGGTTGAATCCTGCAAGTTCCTTTTCGTGGCGTAAAACTCCAAACCGCAGCCGGCAGCAAAAGTCGATCCAGCAGAATATGCAAACACCTTTGCACAGGTGGCTGGAAACGATGCACCTGTGACGCAAGCTCTGCCACTCGAATCTATTATCGGTACCGCCAAACAGTTGAATGTTTTAATAGATTGATTGGTCTCATTATAAGGTTTAAGGAGGTACAATTAAAGAAAACTAAAGAGGAGCTAGTAAATATTCAAAAACATCTCAATGTATTTATAGATAATCCTAAATACTCACAGTTTGACCAAATCCTACAAGATACAATAAAAAAATTAGAACTGATCTAGATAATTTTAAGCTCAAGAAATACAATAGAGATTATGCAGACCAAACAAATAATAGAGTCTATACCTGGCTTCTGCGTTCCCAACTCTTGAGTATAAGACAGAGGAAGTCTAGGGCTAACTCTAGATTAGTGATGTTGCAAATAGTTCGCCGGCGAATAGTTCCCGGCGAAAATAGCATGTTTGCGTTTGCCGCTGCGGACGAACATATGCGATGTTCGATCCACCCCCTATTCGTCATCATTGAGTAAACTTTGACCCTGTATCTCACAGTCTGCAGACACATTCCAGCCAATCAGCAGCAGACCCTCCCTCCCAGACCCTCCCAGCTCCTGAATAGCAGCCATTTTAGATTCATTCGGAAGCAGCATTGTTAGTGAGAGGAGGGACAGTGTAGCTGCTGGTGATTTAATAGGGAAATTTATTTATTTATTTATAAAATATTTTACCAGGAAGGATACATTGAGATTTCTCTCGTTTTCAAGTATGTCCTGGGTCCACAAGACATTGCATTGATACAATAGGGTACAATAAAATACAAAAACAATATTAATACACAATATATACAAAATTTAACATAGAACAGGTAATTAATCAACCATGACAGGTGCATTCTGTTTTGAGATATGTAGAGAGAGATCTCTTAAAGGATATTAGGCTTGGGGAAGGTTTGAAAGTGTGCGGGAGGTCGTTCCATAATTGTGGTGCTCTGTAGGAAAAGGAGGATCGAGCTGCTTTCTTTTTGTATTGAGGCAAACTAAATAATGTGCTGGTATTGGATCGGAGGTTATAGGAGGTGGGAATAGCCGGGGAGAGCATTCTGCTCAGGTAGGGTGGGAGCTTCCCAGAAAGGCTCTTAAACACAAGGCAGGAAAGATGGAGGGTTCGTCTGGATTCCAGTGACAGCCAGTTTAGTTCTTTTAGCATGTCACAATGGTGGGTCCTGTAGTTACATTGTAGCACAAAGCGGCAGAACGAGTTATACAATGTATTAAGTTTATTAAGGTGAGTTTGCGGTGCAGGTGCGTATACTACGTCCCCGTAATCCATGATAGGCATCAGCATTTGCTGTACAATCTTTTCCTTTACTCTAGGGCTGAGGCAGGATTTGTTTCTGTACAGGGCACCTAGTTTTGGGTAAAGTTTAGATGCAAGTTTTTCTATGTGGAGGCCAAAAGATAGATTGGGGTCTAACAACATACCCAAGTATTTGAAAGAGTGGACTGCGGTCAGCGTGCAGTTGGATTTTGTTTTGATGCGTAGATGGGAATTTTGTAATTTGTGTAATTTAGGTCCTGTTCCAAAGATCATTGTGACAGTTTTGTCAGTGTTTAGGAAGAGTTTGTTTTTTGAGATCCATTTTTCTACCTCTGTGAATTGGTCTTGGAGCACTGCTTCAAGCTGCGGCAGATCGGAATTGTTTGCATAGATTACTGTGTCGTCTGCGTACATGTGTACAGTTGAGGATTTGCAGACATTAGGCAGATCATTTATAAATAATGTGAATAGTAGGGGGCCGAGAATGGATCCTTGGGGAACACCACACCTTGATAGCTAGGCTAGTGTATTCAGTGTCCACTACAGTCCCGAAGGACTCATCTGATCTCTGCTGTAAGCACAGCACCCCAAAAAGCCCTTTTTAGGGCTAGAACATCATTTTTATTTATTTTTATTTTTTTCCTGTGTAATCTAATTGCATTTGCCTGCCTGCCAAGCCACTTGCCCAGTGCCACCACTCATATCTGGTGTAACAGTAGTGTAAATTTAAAAAAAAAACTTTTTTGACTTTGAAACATCAGTCTGCTAGTGTAATCTAATTGCAGTTGCCTGCCTGCCAGTGTGTGTGCCAGGCCCACTTGCCCAGTGCCACCAGTCATATCTGGTGTAACAGTAGTGTAAATTTAAAAAAAAAAAACTTTTTTGACTGTGAAACATCAGTCTGCTTGTGTAATCTAATTGCAGTTGCCTGCCTGCCAGCGTGTGTGCCAGGCCCACTTGCCCAGTGCCACACCACTCATATCTGGTGTAACAGTAGTGTAAATTTAAAAAAAAAAACTTTTTTGACTGTGAAACATCAGTTTGCTAGTGTATTCTAATTGCAGTTGCCTGCCTGCCAGCGTGTGTGCCAGACCCACTTGCCCAGTGCCACACCACTCATATCTGGTGTAACAGTATTGTAAATTTAAAAAAAAAAAACTTTTTTGACTGTGAAACATCAGTCTGCTAGTGTAATCTAATTGCAGTTGCCTGCCTGCCAGTGTGTGTGCCAGACCCACTTGCCCAGTGCCACACCACTCATATCTGATGTAACAGTAGTGTAAATTTAAAAAAAAAAAACTTTTTTGACTGTGAAACATCAGTCTGCTAGTGTAATCTAATTGCAGTTGGCTGCCTGCCAGCGTGTGTGCCAGGCCCACTTGCCCAGTGCCACCACTCATATCTGGTGTAACAGTAGTGTAAATTTTTTGAAAAAAAACTTTTGTTGACTGTGAAACATCAGTCTGCTAGTGTAATCTAATTGCAGTTGCCTGCCTGCCAGTGTGTGTGCCAGGCTCACAGCGTATACTGTGCCCACTTGCCCAGTGTCCCCACTCATATCTGGTGTAACAGTAGTGTAAATTTAAAAAAAAACTTTTTTGACTGTGAAACATCAGTCTGCTTGTGTAATCTAATTGCAGTTGCCTGCCTGCCAGCGTGTGTGCCAGGCCCACTTGCCCAGTGCCACCACTCATATCTGGTGTAACAGTAGTGTAAATTTAAAAAAAAAAACTTTTTTGACTTTGAAACATCAGTCTGCTAGTGTAATCTAATTGCAGTTACCTGCCTGCCAGCGTGTGTGCCAGGCTCACAGCGTATACTGTGCCCACTTGCCCAGTGCTCCCACTCATATCTGGTGTAACAGTAGTGTAAATAAAAAAAAAACTTTCTTGACTGTGAAACATCAGTCTGTTTGTGTAATCTAATTGCAGTTGCCTGCCTGCCAGCGTGTGTGCCAGGCCCACTTGCCCAGTGCCACCACTCATATCTGGTGTAACAGTAGTGTAAATTTAAAAAAAAAAACTTTTTCGACTGTGAAACATCAGTCTGCTAGTGTAATCTAATTGCAGTTGCCTGCCTGCCAGCGTGTGTGCCAGGCCCACTTGCCCAGTGCCACCACTCATATCTGGTGTAACAGTAGTGTAAATTAAAAAAAAAAAACTTTTTTGACTTTGAAACATCAGTCTGCTAGTGTAATCTAATTGCAGTTGCCTGCCTGCCAGTGTGTGTGCCAGGCTCACAGCGTATATTGTGCCCACTTGCCCAGTGCCCCCACTCATATCTGGTGTAACAGTAGTGTAAATTAAAAAAAAAAAACTTTTTTGACTTTGAAACATCAGTCTGCTAGTGTAATCTAATTGCAGTTGCCTGCCTGCCAGCTTGTGTGCCAGGCCCACTTGCCCAGTGCCACCACTCATATCTGGTGTAACAGTAGTGTAAATTTAAAAAAAAAAACTTTTTTGACTGTGAAACATCAGTTTGCTAGTGTATTCTAATTGCGGTTGCCTGCCTGCCAGCGTGTGTGCCAGACCCACTTGCCCAGTGCCACACCACTCATATCTGGTGTAACAGTATTGTAAATTTAAAAAAAAAAACTTTTTTGACTGTGAAACATCAGTCTGCTAGTGTAATCTAATTGCAGTTGCCTGCCTGCCAGCGTGTGTGCCAGGCCCACTTGCCCAGTGCCACCACTCATATCTGGTGTAACAGTAGTGTAAATTAAAAAAAAAAAACTTTTTTGACTTTGAAACATCAGTCTGCTAGTGTAATCTAATTGCAGTTGCCTGCCTGCCAGTGTGTGTGCCAGGCTCACAGCGTATATTGTGCCCACTTGCCCAGTGCCCCCACTCATATCTGGTGTAACAGTAGTGTAAATTAAAAAAAAAAAACTTTTTTGACTTTGAAACATCAGTCTGCTAGTGTAATCTAATTGCAGTTGCCTGCCTGCCAGCGTGTGTGCCAGGCCCACTTGCCCAGTGCCACCACTCATATCTGGTGTAACAGTAGTGTAAATTTAAAAAAAAAAACTTTTTTGACTGTGAAACATCAGTTTGCTAGTGTATTCTAATTGCGGTTGCCTGCCTGCCAGCGTGTGTGCCAGACCCACTTGCCCAGTGCCACACCACTCATATCTGGTGTAACAGTATTGTAAATTTAAAAAAAAAAACTTTTTTGACTGTGAAACATCAGTCTGCTAGTGTAATCTAATTGCAGTTGCCTGCCTGCCAGTGTGTGTGCCAGACCCACTTGCCCAGTGCCACACCACTCATATCTGATGTAACAGTAGTGTAAATTTAAAAAAAAAAAACTTTTTTGACTGTGAAACATCAGTCTGCTAGTGTAATCTAATTGCAGTTGGCTGCCTGCCAGCGTGTGTGCCAGGCCCACTTGCCCAGTGCCACCACTCATATCTGGTGTAACAGTAGTGTAAATTTAAAAAAAAAAAACTTTTGTTGACTGTGAAACATCAGTCTGTTAGTGTAATCTAATTGCAGTTGCCTGCCTGCCAGTGTGTGTGCCAGGCTCACAGCGTATACTGTGCCCACTTGCCCAGGGTCCCCACTCATATCTGGTGTAACAGTAGTGTAAATTTAAAAAAAAACTTTTTTGACTGTGAAACATCAGTCTGCTTGTGTAATCTAATTGCAGTTGCCTGCCTGCCAGCGTGTGTGCCAGGCCCACTTGCCCAGTGCCACCACTCATATCTGGTGTAACAGTAGTGTAAATTTAAAAAAAAAAACTTTTTTGACTTTGAAACATCAGTCTGCTAGTGTAATCTAATTGCAGTTACCTGCCTGCCAGCGTGTGTGCCAGGCTCACAGCGTATACTGTGCCCACTTGCCCAGTGCTCCCACTCATATCTGGTGTAACAGTAGTGTAAATAAAAAAAAAACTTTCTTGACTGTGAAACATCAGTCTGTTTGTGTAATCTAATTGCAGTTGCCTGCCTGCCAGCGTGTGTGCCAGGCCCACTTGCCCAGTGCCACCACTCATATCTGGTGTAACAGTAGTGTAAATTTAAAAAAAAAAAATTTTTCGACTGTGAAACATCAGTCTGCTAGTGTAATCTAATTGCAGTTGCCTGCCTGCCAGCGTGTGTGCCAGGCCCACTTGCCCAGTGCCACCACTCATATCTGGTGTAACAGTAGTGTAAATTAAAAAAAAAAAACTTTTTTGACTTTGAAACATCAGTCTGCTAGTGTAATCTAATTGCAGTTGCCTGCCTGCCAGTGTGTGTGCCAGGCTCACAGCGTATATTGTGCCCACTTGCCCAGTGCCCCCACTCATATCTGGTGTAACAGTAGTGTAAATTAAAAAAAAAAAACTTTTTTGACTTTGAAACATCAGTCTGCTAGTGTAATCTAATTGCAGTTGCCTGCCTGCCAGCGTGTGTGCCAGGCCCACTTGCCCAGTGCCACCACTCATATCTGGTGTAACAGTAGTGTAAATTTAAAAAAAAAAACTTTTTTGACTTTGAAACATCAGTCTGCTAGTGTAATCTAATTGCAGTTGCCTGCCTGCCAGTGTGTGTGCCAGGCTCACAGCGTATACTGTGCCCACTTGCCCAGTGTCCCCACTCATATCTGGTGTAACAGTAGTGTAAATTTAAAAAAAAACTTTTTTGACTGTGAAACATCAGTCTGCTTGTGTAATCTAATTGCAGTTGCCTGCCTGCCAGCGTGTGTGCCAGGCCCACTTGCCCAGTGCCACCACTCATATCTGGTGTAACAGTAGTGTAAATCTTAAAAAAAAAACTTTTTTGACTTTGAAACATCAGTCTGCTAGTGTAATCTAATTGCAGTTACCTGCCTGCCAGCGTGTGTGCCAGGCTCACAGCGTATACTGTGCCCACTTGCCCAGTGCTCCCACTCATATCTAGTGTAACAGTAGTGTAAATAAAAAAAAACTTTCTTGACTGTGAAACATCAGTCTGCTAGTGTAATCTAATTGCAGTTGCCTGCCTGCCAGTGTGTGTGCCAGGCCCACTTGCCCAGTGCCACCAGTCATATCTGGTGTAACAGTAGTGTAAATTTAAAAAAAAAAACTTTTTTGACTGTGAAACATCAGTTTGCTAGTGTATTCTAATTGCAGTTGCCTGCCTGCCAGCGTGTGTGCCAGACCCACTTGCCCAGTGCCACACCACTCATATCTGGTGTAACAGTATTGTAAATTTAAAAAAAAAAAACTTTTTTGACTGTGAAACATCAGTCTGCTAGTGTAATCTAATTGCAGTTGCCTGCCTGCCAGTGTGTGTGCCAGACCCACTTGCCCAGTGCCACACCACTCATATCTGATGTAACAGTAGTGTAAATTTAAAAAAAAAAAACTTTTTTGACTGTGAAACATCAGTCTGCTAGTGTAATCTAATTGCAGTTGGCTGCCTGCCAGCGTGTGTGCCAGGCCCACTTGCCCAGTGCCACCACTCATATCTGGTGTAACAGTAGTGTAAATTTTTTGAAAAAAAACTTTTGTTGACTGTGAAACATCAGTCTGCTAGTGTAATCTAATTGCAGTTGCCTGCCTGCCAGTGTGTGTGCCAGGCTCACAGCGTATACTGTGCCCACTTGCCCAGTGTCCCCACTCATATCTGGTGTAACAGTAGTGTAAATTTAAAAAAAAACTTTTTTGACTGTGAAACATCAGTCTGCTTGTGTAATCTAATTGCAGTTGCCTGCCTGCCAGCGTGTGTGCCAGGCCCACTTGCCCAGTGCCACCACTCATATCTGGTGTAACAGTAGTGTAAATTTAAAAAAAAAAACTTTTTTGACTTTGAAACATCAGTCTGCTAGTGTAATCTAATTGCAGTTACCTGCCTGCCAGCGTGTGTGCCAGGCTCACAGCGTATACTGTGCCCACTTGCCCAGTGCTCCCACTCATATCTGGTGTAACAGTAGTGTAAATAAAAAAAAAACTTTCTTGACTGTGAAACATCAGTCTGTTTGTGTAATCTAATTGCAGTTGCCTGCCTGCCAGCGTGTGTGCCAGGCCCACTTGCCCAGTGCCACCACTCATATCTGGTGTAACAGTAGTGTAAATTTAAAAAAAAAAACTTTTTCGACTGTGAAACATCAGTCTGCTAGTGTAATCTAATTGCAGTTGCCTGCCTGCCAGCGTGTGTGCCAGGCCCACTTGCCCAGTGCCACCACTCATATCTGGTGTAACAGTAGTGTAAATTAAAAAAAAAAAACTTTTTTGACTTTGAAACATCAGTCTGCTAGTGTAATCTAATTGCAGTTGCCTGCCTGCCAGTGTGTGTGCCAGGCTCACAGCGTATATTGTGCCCACTTGCCCAGTGCCCCCACTCATATCTGGTGTAACAGTAGTGTAAATTAAAAAAAAAAAACTTTTTTGACTTTGAAACATCAGTCTGCTAGTGTAATCTAATTGCAGTTGCCTGCCTGCCAGCTTGTGTGCCAGGCCCACTTGCCCAGTGCCACCACTCATATCTGGTGTAACAGTAGTGTAAATTTAAAAAAAAAAACTTTTTTGACTGTGAAACATCAGTTTGCTAGTGTATTCTAATTGCGGTTGCCTGCCTGCCAGCGTGTGTGCCAGACCCACTTGCCCAGTGCCACACCACTCATATCTGGTGTAACAGTATTGTAAATTTAAAAAAAAAAACTTTTTTGACTGTGAAACATCAGTCTGCTAGTGTAATCTAATTGCAGTTGCCTGCCTGCCAGTGTGTGTGCCAGACCCACTTGCCCAGTGCCACACCACTCATATCTGATGTAACAGTAGTGTAAATTTAAAAAAAAAAAACTTTTTTGACTGTGAAACATCAGTCTGCTAGTGTAATCTAATTGCAGTTGGCTGCCTGCCAGCGTGTGTGCCAGGCCCACTTGCCCAGTGCCACCACTCATATCTGGTGTAACAGTAGTGTAAATTTAAAAAAAAAAAACTTTTGTTGACTGTGAAACATCAGTCTGTTAGTGTAATCTAATTGCAGTTGCCTGCCTGCCAGTGTGTGTGCCAGGCTCACAGCGTATACTGTGCCCACTTGCCCAGGGTCCCCACTCATATCTGGTGTAACAGTAGTGTAAATTTAAAAAAAAACTTTTTTGACTGTGAAACATCAGTCTGCTTGTGTAATCTAATTGCAGTTGCCTGCCTGCCAGCGTGTGTGCCAGGCCCACTTGCCCAGTGCCACCACTCATATCTGGTGTAACAGTAGTGTAAATTTAAAAAAAAAAACTTTTTTGACTTTGAAACATCAGTCTGCTAGTGTAATCTAATTGCAGTTGCCTGCCTGCCAGCGTGTGTGCCAGGCTCACAGCGTATACTGTGCCCACTTGCCCAGTGCTCCCACTCATATCTGGTGTAACAGTAGTGTAAATAAAAAAAAAACTTTCTTGACTGTGAAACATCAGTCTGTTTGTGTAATCTAATTGCAGTTGCCTGCCTGCCAGCGTGTGTGCCAGGCCCACTTGCCCAGTGCCACCACTCATATCTGGTGTAACAGTAGTGTAAATTTAAAAAAAAAAACTTTTTCGACTGTGAAACATCAGTCTGCTAGTGTAATCTAATTGCAGTTGCCTGCCTGCCAGCGTGTGTGCCAGGCCCACTTGCCCAGTGCCACCACTCATATCTGGTGTAACAGTAGTGTAAATTAAAAAAAAAAAACTTTTTTGACTTTGAAACATCAGTCTGCTAGTGTAATCTAATTGCAGTTGCCTGCCTGCCAGTGTGTGTGCCAGGCTCACAGCGTATATTGTGCCCACTTGCCCAGTGCCCCCACTCATATCTGGTGTAACAGTAGTGTAAATTAAAAAAAAAAAACTTTTTTGACTTTGAAACATCAGTCTGCTAGTGTAATCTAATTGCAGTTGCCTGCCTGCCAGCGTGTGTGCCAGGCCCACTTGCCCAGTGCCACCACTCATATCTGGTGTAACAGTAGTGTAAATTTAAAAAAAAAAACTTTTTTGACTTTGAAACATCAGTCTGCTAGTGTAATCTAATTGCAGTTGCCTGCCTGCCAGTGTGTGTGCCAGGCTCACAGCGTATACTGTGCCCACTTGCCCAGTGTCCCCACTCATATCTGGTGTAACAGTAGTGTAAATTTAAAAAAAAACTTTTTTGACTGTGAAACATCAGTCTGCTTGTGTAATCTAATTGCAGTTGCCTGCCTGCCAGCGTGTGTGCCAGGCCCACTTGCCCAGTGCCACCACTCATATCTGGTGTAACAGTAGTGTAAATCTTAAAAAAAAAACTTTTTTGACTTTGAAACATCAGTCTGCTAGTGTAATCTAATTGCAGTTACCTGCCTGCCAGCGTGTGTGCCAGGCTCACAGCGTATACTGTGCCCACTTGCCCAGTGCTCCCACTCATATCTAGTGTAACAGTAGTGTAAATAAAAAAAAACTTTCTTGACTGTGAAACATCAGTCTGTTTGTGTAATCTAATTGCAGTTGCCTGCCTGCCAGCGTGTGTGCCAGGCCCACTTGCCCAGTGCCACCACTCATATCTGGTGTAACAGTAGTGTAAATTTAAAAAAAAAAACTTTTTCGACTGTGAAACATCAGTCTGCTAGTGTAATCTAATTGCAGTTGCCTGCCTGCCAGCGTGTGTGCCAGGCCCACTTGCCCAGTGCCACCACTCATATCTGGTGTAACAGTAGTGTAAATTAAAAAAAAAAAACTTTTTTGACTTTGAAACATCAGTCTGCTAGTGTAATCTAATTGCAGTTGCCTGCCTGCCAGTGTGTGTGCCAGGCTCACAGCGTATATTGTGCCCACTTGCCCAGTGCCCCCACTCATATCTGGTGTAACAGTAGTGTAAATTAAAAAAAAAAAAAAATTTTGACTTTGAAACATCAGTCTGCTAGTGTAATCTAATTGCAGTTGCCTGCCTGCCAGCGTGTGTGCCAGGCCCACTTGCCCAGTGCCACCACTCATATCTGGTGTAACAGTAGTGTAAATTTAAAAAAAAAAACTTTTTTGACTGTGAAACATCAGTTTGCTAGTTAATTCTAATTGCAGTTGCCTGCCTGCCAGTGTGTGTGCCAGACCCACTTGCCCAGTGCCACACCACTCATATCTGGTGTAACAGTATTGTAAATTTAAAAAAAAAAAATTTTTTGACTGTGAAACATCAGTCTGCTAGTGTAATCTAATTGCAGTTGCCTGCCTGCCAGTGTGTGTGCCAGACCCACTTGCCCAGTGCCACACCACTCATATCTGATGTAACAGTAGTGTAAATTTAAAAAAAAAAAACTTTTTTGACTGTGAAACATCAGTCTGCTAGTGTAATCTAATTGCAGTTGGCTGCCTGCCAGCGTGTGTGCCAGGCCCACTTGCCCAGTGCCACCACTCATATCTGGTGTAACAGTAGTGTAAATTTTTTAAAAAAAAACTTTTGTTGACTGTGAAACATCAGTCTGCTAGTGTAATCTAATTGCAGTTGCCTGCCTGCCAGTGTGTGTGCCAGGCTCACAGCGTATACTGTGCCCACTTGCCCAGTGTCCCCACTCATATCTGGTGTAACAGTAGTGTAAATTTAAAAAAAAACTTTTTTGACTGTGAAACATCAGTCTGCTTGTGTAATCTAATTGCAGTTGCCTGCCTGCCAGCGTGTGTGCCAGGCCCACTTGCCCAGTGCCACCACTCATATCTGGTGTAACAGTAGTGTAAATTTAAAAAAAAAAACTTTTTTGACTTTGAAACATCAGTCTGCTAGTGTAATCTAATTGCAGTTACCTGCCTGCCAGCGTGTGTGCCAGGCTCACAGCGTATACTGTGCCCACTTGCCCAGTGCTCCCACTCATATCTGGTGTAACAGTAGTGTAAATAAAAAAAAAAAAATTTTGACTTTGAAACATCAGTCTGCTAGTGTAATCTAATTGCAGTTGCCTGCCTGCCAGCGTGTGTGCCAGGCCCACTTGCCCAGTGCCACCACTCATATCTGGTGTAACAGTAGTGTAAATTTAAAAAAATAAAACTTTTTCGACTGTGAAACATCAGTCTGCTAGTGTAATCTAATTGCAGCTGCCTGCCTGCCAGCGTGTGTGCCAGGCTCACAGCGTATATTGTGCCCACTTGCCCAGTGACCCCACTCATATCTGGTGTAACAGTAGTGTAAATTAAAAAATTAAAAACTTTTTTGACTGTGAAACATCAGTCTGCTTGTGTAATCTAATTGCAGTTGCCTGTCTGCCAGGGTGTGTGCCAGGCCCACTTGCCCAGTGCCACACCACTCATATCTGGTGTAACAGTAGTGTAAATTTAAAAAAAAAAACTTTTTTGACTGTGAAACATCAGTCTGCTAGTGTAATCTAATTGCAGTTGCCTGCCTGCCAGCGTGTGTGCCAGGCTCACAGCATATACTGTGCCCACTTGCCCAGTGCCCCCACTCATATCTGATGTAACAGTAGTGTAAATTAAAAAAAAAAACTTTTTTTACTGTGAAACATCAGTCTGCTTGTGTAATCTAATTGCAGTTGCCTGCCTGCCAGCGTGTGTGCCAGGCCCACTTGCCCAGTACCACCACTCATATCTGGTGTAACAGTAGTGTAATTAAAAAAAAAAAACTTTTTTGACTTTGAAACATCAGTCTGCTAGTGTAATCTAATTGTAGTTGCCTACCAGCATGTGTGCCAGGCTCACAGCGTATACTGTGCCTACTTGCCCAGTGCCCCCACTCATATCTGGTGTAACAGTAGTGTAAATGTAAAAAAAAAAAAACTTTTTTGACTTTGAAACATCAGTCTGCTAGTGTAATCTAATTGCAGTTGCCTGCCAGCATGTGTGCCAGGCTCACAGCGTATACTGTGCCCACTTGCCCAGTGCCCCCACTCATATCTGGTGTAACAGTAGTGTAAATTTAAAAAAACAAAAAACTTTTTTGACTGTGAAACATCAGTCTGCTTGTGTAATCTAATTGCAGTTGCCTGCCTGCCAGCGTGTGTGCCAGGCTCACAGCATATACTGTGCCCACTTGCCCAGTGCCCCCACTCATATCTGGTGTAACAGTAGTGTAAATTAAAAAAACAAAAACTTTTTTTACTGTGAAACATCAGTCTGCTAGTGTAATCTAATTGCAGTTGCCTGCCTGCCAGGGTGTGTGCCAGGCCCACTTGCCCAGTGCCACCACTCATATCTGGTGTAACAGTAGTTTAAATTTAAAAAAAAAAAACTTTTTTGACTGTGAAACATCAGTCTGCTAGTGTAATCTAATTGCAGTTGCCTGCCAGCATGTGTGCCAGGCTCACAGCGTATACTGTGCCCACTTGCCCAGTGCCCCCACTCATATCTGGTGTAACAGTAGTGTAAATTAAAAAAAACAAAAAACTTTTTTGACTGTGAAACATCAGTCTGCTTGTGTAATCTAATTGCAGTTGCCTGCCTGCCAGCGTGTGTGCCAGGCCCACTTGCCCAGTGCCACCACTCATATCTGGTGTAACAGTAGTGTAAATTTAAAAAAAAAAACTTTTTTGACTTTGAAACATCAGTCAGCTAGTGTAATCTAATTGCATTTGCCTGCCAGCGTGTGTGCCAGGCTCACAGAGTATACTGTGCCCACTTGCCCAGTGCCCCCACTCATATCTGGTGTAACAGTAGTGTAAATTAAAAAAAATAACTTTTTTGACTGTGAAACATCAGTCTGCTTGTGTAATCTAATTGCAGTTGCCTGCCTGGCAGAGTGTGTGCCAGGCCCACTTGCCCAGTGCCACCACTCATATCTGGTGTAACAGTAGTGTAAATTTAAAAAAAATACTTTTTTGACTTTGAAACATCAGTCTGCTAGTGTAATCTAATTGCAGTTGCCTGCCTGCCAGCGTGTGTGCCAGGCCCACTTGCCCAGTGCCACCACTCATATCTGGTGTAAAAGTAGTGTAAATTTAAAAAAAAAAAAATTTCGACTGTGAAACATCAGTCTGTAGTGTAATCTAATTGCAGTCGCCTGCCTACCAGCATGTGTGCCAGGCTCACAGCGTATACTGTGCCCACTTGCCCAGTGCCCCCACTCATATCTGGTGTAACAGTAGTGTAAATTGAAAAAAAAAACTTTTTTGACTGTGAAACATCAGTCTGCTTGTGTAATCTAATTGCAGTTGCCTGCCTGCCAGCGTGTGTGCCAGGCTCACAGCGTATACTGTGCCCACTTGCCCAGTGCCACCACTCATATCTTGTTTAATAGTAGTGTAAGTGTACATTTTAAAAAAAAATAACTTTTTGGACTGTGAAACATCAGTCTGCTTTTTTTTTCAGGCTCACAGCTTATACCGGGCCCACTTACCCAGTGCCACCACTCATATCTTGTTTAATAGTAGTGTAAGTGTACATTTAAAAACAAAAAAAACTTTTTGGACTGTAAAACATCAGTCTGCTTTTTTGTTTCAGGCTCACAGCTTATACTGGGCCCACTTGCCCAGTGCCACCACTCATATCTTGTTTAATAGTAGTGTAAGTGTACATTTAAAAAAATAAAAACTTTTTGGACTGTGAAACATCAGTCTGCTTTTTTGTGTCAGGCTCACAGCGTATACTGTGCCCACTTGCCCAGTGCCACCACTCATATCTTGTTTAATAGTAGTGTAAGTGTACATTTAAAAAAAATGACAGGCAGAGGCAGGCAACCCCGCAGGTGCCGTCGTGGTCGTGGTGCTGTGATTCCCTTTGGCACTAGAATAATGCCCAGTGTTCAGAGGCCACATCCCATGAAAAGTTCTGAGGAGGACATAGTTGACTTTATAACACAGGACACCCAATCTTCTATAGCTTCCGCTCGGAACCTTGACGCACCATCCTCCTCCAGCTTATCTTCGGGCACCTCTCAAGTTACCACTCGCCCGCCTGCCGCCACCACCAACACTAGCACCACAGCCGCTTCACTTGATCTGTCAGAGGAGTTTTTTTACACATCAGTTGGAAGAAATGAGTGATGCGCAACCATCATTGACAGAGGATGCAGATAACAGTGATATGTCTCAGTCAGGCAGCATTACAGACATGGACGTATGGTGTGATGATGATGATGTTGTACCCACTGCTTCCTTTGTTGATTTGTCAGATACAAGTGAAGCGGTTGATGATGACGATGCGTCCGTGGATGTCATGTGGGTGCCTGCTAGAAGAGAAGAAGAACAGGGGGAAAGTTCAGATGGGGAGACAGAGAGGAGGAGGAGACGAGTTGGAAGCAGGGGGAGGTCGTCATAAGGAGCTAGTGGCACAGTCAGACAGCATGCATTGGCACCCGGGGTCAGCCAGACAGCACGCCAATCAACGCATGCTGCTGCCACCACCAGAATGCCGTCATCGCAGAGCTCAGCAGTGTGGCATTTTTTGTGTGTGTCTGCCTCTGACAACAGCGATGCCATTTGCAACCTGTGCCAAAAGAAACTGAGTCATGGGAAGTCCAACACCCACCTAGGAACAACTGCTTTGCGAAGGCACATGATTGCACATCACAAACGCCTATGGGAGCAACACATGAGTAGAAGCAGCACACAAACTCAAAGCCTCCATCCTCCTCCTGGTCCAGCATCTTCAGCCACGTCAACCACTGCTGTCCTCCTTGCCCCCTCTCAACCATCCGCCACTCCGACTCTCTTCTGGAGCAGTTCCTGCTCATCTGCCCACAGTCAGGTGTCTGTCAAGGACATGTTTGAGCGTAAGAAGCCAATGTCACAAAGTCACCCCCTTGCCCGGCGTCTGACAGCTGGCTTGTCTGAACTGTTAGCCCGCCAGCTTTTACCATACAAGCTGGTGGAGTCTGAGGCGTTCAAAAAATTTGTAGCTATTGGGACACCGCAGTGGAAGGTACCTGGACAAAATTTCTTTGCACAAAAGGCAATCCCCAACCTGTACTCGATTGTGCGAAAGGAAGTAATGGCATGTCTGGCACACAGTGTTGGGGCAAGGGTCCATCTGACCACTGATAGCTAGTCTGCAAAGCATGGTCAGGGCAGGTATATCACCTACAATGCGCATTGGGTAAACCTGCTGACGGCTGCCAAGCATGGAATGCGTGGCTCTGCAGAGGAGGAGTTGGTGACACCACCATGACTTGCAGGCAGGCCTGCTGCCACCTCCTCTACTCCTCCTACTCCATCCTCTTCCATAACCTCCTCGGCTGAGTCCTCTTCTGCTGCTGCGTTTTGCTCCACATCAACGGCACCCCCCCAGCTCCGCAGGTACTATTCCATATCCCGGATACGGCAGTGTCACGCTGTCTTGGGGTTGACTTGCCTGAAAGCAGAGAGTTACACCGGACCAGCACTCCTGTCCACCCTGAACGCACAGGTGGATCAGTGGCTGACTCCGCACCAACTGGAGATCGGCAAAGTGGTTTCTGACAATGGAAGTAATTTGGAGGCGGCATTGAAATTGGGCAAGTTGACACATGTGTCGTGCATGGCACATGTGTGTAATCTGATCGTACAACGCTTTGTGCATAAGTACCCAGGCTTACAGGGCATCCTGAAGCTGGCCAGGAAGGTGTGTGGCCATTTGAGGCATTCCTACACGGCCATGGCGCACTTTTCTGATATCCAGCGGTGAAACAACATGCCAGTGAGGCGCTTGATTTGCGACAGCCCGACACGTTGGAATTCAACACTCCTAATGTTCGACCGCCTGCTCCAACAAGAAAAAGCCGTTAACAACTATTTGTATGACCGGGGTGCTAGGACAGCCTCTGCGGAGCTGGGAATTTTTTTCCCACGTTACTGGGCGCTCATGCGCAATGCCTGTAGGCTCATGCATCCTTTTGAGGAGGTGACAAACCTAGTCAGACGCACCAAAGGCACCATCAGCAACATCATACCATTTGTTTTCTTCCTGAAGGGTGCCCTGCAAAGAGTGCTGGATCAGGCCGTAGATGAGCGTGAAGAGGAAGAGTTGTGGTCACCATCACCACCAGAAACAGCCTTATCAGCATCGTTTGCTGGACCTGCGGCAATGCTGGAAGAGGATTGTGAGGAAGAGGAGTCAAAGAAGGAATGTGGCTTTGAGGAGGAGGAGGAGGAGGAAGACCAACCACAACAGGCATCCCAGGGTGCTCATTGTCACCTATCTGGTACCTGTGGTGTTGTACGTGGCTGGGGGGAAGAAGATACCTTCAGTGAGATCACTGAGGATGAGGAACGGGACATGAGTAGCTCAGCATCCAACCTTGTGCAAATGGGGTCTTTCATGCTGTCGTGTCTGTTGAGTGACCCTCGTATAAAAAAGCTGAAGGTGAACGACCTGTACTGGGTGTCCACGCTACTAGACCCCCGGTATTAGCATAAAGTGCCTGAAATGTTACTGAATTACCGCAAGTCGGAAAGGATGCAGCAGTTCCAAACTAAATTAAAAAGTATGCTTTACACAGCGTATAAGGGTGATGTCACAGCACAACGGGAATCTAACAGGGGAAGAGGTGAAAGTAATCCTATGACTCCCACGACCACGCCAGCAAGGACAGGACGCTTTACAGACGTGTTGTTGATGGAGGACATGCAGAGCTTTTTAACTCCTATACATCGCCACAGCCCTTCGGGGTCCACCCTCAGAGAACGACTCAACCGACAGGTAGCAGACTACCTCACCTTAACTGCAGATCTTGACACTCAGAGGAGCGATGAACCCCTTGACTACTGGGTGTGCAGGCTTGACCTGTGGCCTGAGCTATCCCAATTTGCAATAGAATTTCTGGCCTGCCCCGCTTCAAGTGTCCTGTCAGAAAGGACCTTCAGTGCAGCAGGAGGTATTGTCACTGAGAAGAGAAGTCGCCTAGGTCAAAAAAGTCTAGATTACCTCACCTTTATTAAGATGAAGGAGGGATGGATCCCGAAGGGACTGACTTTGGGCAATACATTTGAGTAAAAAAGGCCTGATGAGATGAGCTGCCTTGGGCTAAAAATGGTCCACACGGTGCTGTATTTTATCTTCGAATGCCGGATGACTTGCGTGACTTATCTGCCACCAATTAGGGTTCAAGCCGCAATGTTTTAGGGCACTTTCTGCCTGGGAAACAAACATCAATTTTTCTGGCCGCTGCTACAGCAGCGGCTGCAACAATACCTAATTTTTCAGGTATGTGTACATGCCTAATTTTTCTGGCCTCTAGTGCAGCACTGTGGCTTCAAAAACCAAACCAATAAAAAAGGCACATAACAGGGATTAAACTGATAGGAATAGTAGTACTTAACACACCACTCCTATCTGGTGGCACATTAGATTGCACGCGCAGTGCCCCAAATTTGAAGTAGGAGGACCGACCAAGCATCTTTTTCCATCTCCCGGTTCCTAAAATCCATGCCATATACACGTCCCCTGATAGGGGACGGAACAAGGATTAAACTGATAGGAATAGTACTACTTAACACACCTTATAATAATGCAGAGAGAGGCAACACAGAGAGAGGAGTCTGAAGAAGAGGAGTCAGAGGAGGAAGGTGGCTTTGAGGAGGTGGAAGACCAAACACAGCAGGCGTCCCAGGGGGCTTGTTGTCACCTTTCGGAGACCCTTGGTATTGTACGTGGCTGGGTGGAGGAAGAGACCTTCAATGACATCAGTGAGGACAAGGAACGGGACATGGCTAGCTTGGTATCCAACCTTGTGCAAATGGGGAGTTTGCGGTTGTGCAAATGGACTGTTTGCAGTTGTTTGCGGTGCGTTAAAGGGACAGTCTAGACCAAAATAAACTTTCATGATTCAGATAGAGCATGTAATTTTAAACAATTTTCCAATTTACTTTTATCACCAATTTTGCTTTGTTCTCTTGGTATTCTTAGTTGAAAGCTTAACCTAGGAGGTTCATATGCTAATTTCTTAGACCTTGAAGCCCACCTCTTTCAGATTGCATTTTAACAGTTTTTCACCACTAGAGGGTGTTAGTTCACGTATTTCATATAGATAACACTGTGCTCGTGCACAAGAAGTTATCTGGGAGCAGGCACTGATTGGCTAGACTGCAAGTTTGTCAAAAGAACTGAAAAAGGGGCAGACTTTGCAGAGGCTTACATACAAGATAATCACAGAGGTTAAAAGTATATTATTATAAATGTGTTAGTTATGCAAAACTGGGAAATGGGTAATAAAGGGATTATCTATCTTTTAAAACAATAAAAATTCTGGTGTAGACAGTCCCTTTAAACAGGGAGTTTGGTCTGTCACTGTGAAGCGGGCGTAACCCTTACACTTCCTGATCAATACAACATCATACCTGATGTTTTAAAGCACGTTATTCCAAACAATTTAGGAATGTTAGGTGACTTAAAAACAGACTCTGCATCAACTATGTAATTTTCCATGGGAGTTTTGCCATGGATCCCCCTCCGGCATGCCACAGTCCAGGTGTTAGTCCCCTTGAAACAACTTTTCCATCACTATTGTGGCCAGAAAGAGTCCCTGTGTGTTTAAAAATTCGCATGCCCATTGAAGTCAATGGGGGTTCGCCCGGTTCGCCGGTTCGCAAACTTTTGGGGAAGTTTGCGTTCGCTGTTCGCGAACCGAAATTTTTAGGTTCGCGACATCCCTAATGATGAATATAATCCGCCAATCAAACATTAATAATTTTTTAACACTGTCAATAACCAATCAGAATGCTCTCTACTTGGGATAGTTGTGTCGCACTTAAAAATTAATTTAGATTTAAATTGTAGTTCAAGATGGCGCGAACTCCAATTTTCAGTGATGGGGAATTGGTCATCCTGGTCTACGGGATGGACCGCTATTTCCCGTGTAGGATAGGAGGAGTCCGGGGCATTCAACATGAGGACAGGGACCTCATCGTCTATGAGATGATGCGGCGGATACAAAGGGTTTCCGGGATAAGAAGGTTGCATTGGAGTTGCCTCCAGAGGTTTTCGGACCTTCGGAGATGCTAAAAAGAATGCTACAGGGGGCTCCAATTGCTCATTAGAGCCTGTAAGTAGCATTTATTATATTGTGTATTATACCTATAAATTATGTATGTTTCAATGACGCAGAAAACACAAACTTTATTTCATGATAGAGCATTACATTTTGATCGACTTTGTAATGTAATCCTATTAATTTTATTTCATTCTGTTAATATATTAATTTGAAAATCCGAGAATAGAAGTTTAGTTGCAGGCACATTTTAATTTTAAAACATGTTGTGTTTTTTTTTTTGCTGATTGGTCGCTTAATGGCAGACACCAATTTATGGCAGCCACCAATAAAAAAGTTCTGTACAGGGTGATTAAACTAAAATTGGCTGCCTCCTTAGCTTATATACATTATTTTTAAATAAAAATTGCCATAGAAAGAAGAAAACTTGAAAATACGAGTAAATTTGGTTGATTAAAAATTCATACCTGAATCATGAAAAAAACAAAAACATAAATATATATAAATATATATATATATATATATTTATATATATATATATATATATATATATATATATATATATATATATATATATATATATATACTGCATGCAAATATATTATATTATTTTAAATAGGTTGTTATTTTTCATCAGAGGAAATAAAGATTACATGCATTACAGCTGCAGATATATTACACAAAAGAAAAATATCACATGGATCTAATGTTGACATACA